>NC_133658.1:256825855-257021778 GCF_037893015.1 Macrotis lagotis | reverse complement strand
TTGGGTATTCTATCCCATCTTCCTATCTCCTTTTCCACAAAGAGTTTTAAAGATCAAGACAGTATTGGAAATCTAACAAACCTTCTCTAGTTCCTGCAAAGTCTAGTTCCCCAGTTACATTCCCATAAACCATTTCAGAGCTAATGGAATCATTTCTGCTAATACTAAAATTTGTCTATAGGTGGCAGTGACCTTTTACTTTTCCTTCAACCTAAATCTACAATTTTTTTTTCCTTTCCAAAAGAGAGGAAAACTATTTCACATGTGAATCATAACTGTTAACTCAAAGTGATATCATTTGGGCCCAGCTTGCAATTGCATAAGATTTGTGGCTTAGTATTTTTCCCCCAGAACCACACTTTCCCTCTAGGTTGTGTAGAAGCCATTTGTGATAGATACACAATATGTAGACTGCTAGGAGACTAGATAAGCCTGAAGAGAAACTACAACTAACTATTTAACATGTATGCAATGGAAAAATTGCAGCCATACTTAACAGATTTCAAACCTTTCCCAAACTCAGTAAGTGACAAGAATGTATTCTACAAAATATTCTTTAAAGTCCTCAGATTCTGGGAGAATCTATAAACATGGATTATATGGAGTAGCATAGCGAATTGAAGTCTGGAATTAGAGTCAAAAGACCTGAACTTAGAGCCAGAAAAATTCTTAGAGATTATTTAGTCAGATATCTTCAATGTACAGATGAAGAAACTGAGGCACAGAGTTGATTCTAATAAGGTCATTTCACTTCCACAACTGAACTTGCTCTCTTCCAGCTCCAAATTATACAATTATCCTGTAATTTCACTGAACCTCATTTTTTTCTGTAATATGAGAATAATATAGCTAATTATTATTTGTAATACTTTCACAATTTGCCTCAAAGAAATGCTACAAGGGAAGTTCTTTGTAAACTCTAAGATAGCATAGAAATGTGAATCATATCCCCTAATAGATAAGTGGCCTAATAATAGAGATAAATGGTTTTCAAAAGGAGAATTTCAACAACCATATAAGGACATGTTCTAAATTACTCATTATAAGAGAAATGCAAATTTTAAAAACTGAAGTTTTATGTCATACTTCATGAATCAAAAAAAAAATGATGACAAATGCAGAAACTATTACTGACAGGAAGACTATGGGAAGATAAAAACACTCATACTGCTGGTGGAAGAGTGAATTGGTCCAATCATTTGGAAAAGACAGTTGGAAACATAGGACGAAAGTGATTATATATATTCTTTGGCCCTCTTGCCTTAATACTAAGCATATACCCAAAGAAGAGAGGGAAGGAAGAAGGAAGGAAGGAAGGAAGGAAGGAAGGAAGGAAGGAAGGAAGGAAGGAAGGAAGGAAGGAAGGAAGGAAGGAAGGAAGGAAGGAAGGAAGGAAGGAAGGAAAGAAGGAAGGAAGGAAAGGAAAAAATAAAGAAAAGATATTGACTATTATTGTGTTGCTTTCCCAATAAGAATGAGAGATTTCTGAGGGCAGGAACTGTCTTTGCCTTTTTTTAAAAGGTTTTTTCAAGGCAATGGGGTTAAGTGGCTTGCCCAAGGCCACACAGCTAGGTAATTATTAAGTGTCTGAGGTCAGATTTGAACTTAGGTACTCCTGACTCCAGGGCTGGTGCTCTATCCATTTGTCTTTCTTTTTATCCTTAGTTCTTAGAACCATAGTTCTTGGTACATAGCAAATGTAATAAATGTTTGTTGATTGCTTTATTAGTTAATTTTTAACAAAATGGGACCATCAGCTGGGGGTTGGATATGACTGAACAAACTGTGATGTATGACTATAATGAAACATTATGATATAGTAAAATATATTAAATATGAATTGAGAAAAATGAACTCATACAAAGCATAACTAGAACAATTTACTTAATGACTGACATAATGTAAATAAAAAGATCATGAAATGGAAAGCAAACTGAGTAAAACAAAGAAAGACAATAATGATTCTAGAGGACAGATCAGGAAATTCCCTTCCTCTCTACAGAGAAGCAGGATCAGTGAGGCAGAAAGTCTCATGGATTTAAGACACTGCCACAGCCTCTGTTGTTATTGTTTTATTATAAAGAAGTTAAATTGAGACTGGTGCTTTCAGGTGGTAGGAACAGGGCAGGGAATCAGTGAGTTAATTATATACAGAAATAACTGATGGAAAAGTATTTAATTATAACAATAAATTGTTTTGGGGAAAATGAGTTTTAATTATTAAGATCTTGTTAGCTCTTTCAGATCTATAAACAAAATGAAATCTTATGTAGGATTATAGGCTTTAAAACTGAAGATAGTATCAAATCTACAGATGAGTAGCTTTGATACTATCAAAGATGCAAATGAGTAGCTATTAGGGTGACTTGGTTTGCCCAGAATCTCATGGGTAATACAAAACAAATGTATTCAGAATTTTAAACTGGAGTTACTGATTCCAGCTTCTTCCTTCTTTTCTTTTTTTTTCCTTTGTTCTTTTCTTCTTTCTTGATCTGCAGTCAGGAAGACTTGAGTTCAATTCCATTTCAGACTATGTGATCCTGAGCAAGTAACTTTAAACTCTGTTTGTCTCAGTTTCTTCATCTCCAAAATGGGGACCAAAAAAGAACACCTATCTCCCAAGGTTATTGGGAGGATCAAATGAGATAATAACTCTAAAGTAATAATTGCAATGATTGATACATAGTAAGCACTATGTAAGTGTTAGCTATCATATTGTTGAAGTACAAATTACTTCACTTTCCTTCCCTGTAAAATGGAAATAATATTAGCACCTACTTCCCAGGATTATTGTGAAGATGAAATGAGATGATATTGGTAGATCATTCAGCAAACCTTAAAGTGCTATGTCTTTAAAAATGTATAACTTTCCTTTTAATGAGCAATGCAGAAATAATGTAGTTTCAATTGGCTTTTGAATGCAAGAATGAAAATTAAATAAGTACAGATAATGTGATACACCACGAGTATGGTATGTGAGGGGAAGTGTACTATTTTCTGTGAATAACATAAATAGCCTCATGAAATGAAATGTTGGACTTGGAGACAGAATACTGGCTTTCAGATTTCAGCTTTGTTGACTTACCACCAGGAAATACCACCTCTCCAGACCTCAGTTTTCTCATCTTGCACCAAATGATCTCCAAAGCCCCTTCCAGCTCTAGATGTATGATCCTATGATAATCTGGAGCAACTTTAAAATAGGTTCCTTCCTCTCTCTCTCTCTGGGCCTCAGTTTCTCCATCTATAAAACAAGAGATTATACCAAGGATATCTCAAGCCCCTTCTGATCTAAATCCTTTGATCTCATTAACTTTGTTACACGGTACTTTTAGAAAACAGATATCAATTCTCCAAATTCAATTACATACTGAGTTTCCCACTGTGATTTGGCAATGGGGCTGGAATGTTTTTTCTTTCCTAAATTCAGATTGCATGCCACTTCTGTTGCTAGGAAACAGAATCATGCAGCAAGAATAAGAAGTCTATACTGAGTCCTTGGAGACCTGGTAGCTGTTTTCACAATAAATCAAAAGTTCTGATTTCAGCTCTTCTGATACCACCTGAGCAGAAAACCTCTTGTCAAACCTGCTTAGCAGTAAGAAATTCTAAAACCTGGATCATTTAAACCAATGGGGCCATAGACTATATAGAAAAATTTGCTTTAGGTGGCAAATGTATTAGTCTTTTCTCTCTACTACCCTACTTTTCAGTTTCCTTAAATTTATAACCTTTGACTTTGTTCTTGAACAAAGTATTAGTATAGTTGCAAACATTAGAACTGTCTCTCTCAAATTTTACTGAACACATTCATTCAAAAACTGAACATAATTGGGTGATCATACACTGAGGATTCTATTGATCAGGGAATAGTGAGGGTGTTGAGGGAGGGGAGCAGGAAACTCTATTGGATTAGTCCCAAGAGATCTGAGTTCATATTTTTAACTCTGTACCTATATATGATTTGACCTTGGCTAACTAGTCACTTCTCTTCTTTCATTCTAAGTTTTCTTTTCTGTAAAATGATGGAATTAGAAAAGACAGCCTTGAAAGCAGAGAAGGCTATGTTCAAGGTCACCTCCAAGGGATGCATAAATTGTGAAATTTTAAGTATGGTCATTTACACCCCAGAAATCAGCAAATATTAAAGATCAAGGTTTACTTTGCTTGGTTGATTGTTTAAACTTAAGAAAGGTATGAAGAAAATGTTAATAATGCAGGTCAGATGCAAAGGTGTGTCATATCTACATTTTTCCCTCAAGAGATTTTCCAGTCTACCTCTGCTCAGCAGCCTCTTCTAGTTCTAAATTTAATGATTTTACAGAAAAATGATTGTTGAAAGCTACTATTTCAAGTAGTTGGAAAAATAAATAAATATTTCTTTAAAAACATAAAAAGTTCACAATAAAGAAACTGTCTTGGGGGTGGCTAGGTGGCACAGTGGATCGAGCACCAGCCCTGGAGTCAGGAGTACCTGAGTTCAAATCCAACCTCAGACACTTAATAATTACCTAACTGTGTGACCTTGGGCAAGCCACTTAACTCCATTTGCCTTGCAAAAACCTAAAAAAACTGTCTTAAAGAAAAAAATAATCTTATGATTTTGTGCTTTCTAAGGTTGTTTCCTTTTCAGACCTTCTATGTTATAAGAACTCTTCCAGTTCTGACATTGTATGTTCTGTGCACTAAGGTTCTGCCAAGATCTCATATGCTATAGTCTATGTTCTCAAGTCCCTAAGTCCCTTCCAACTCTGAAATCTTGTGCTCTATGAGTAAGAACTGCTTAGTAGTTGAATTTAATGTGTAAAATTTCTAAAAGATTATGTTTTCAGAAAAGAATAAATAAGACCTCTGGTGTTTTTCTCTCACACAGTAACAATGGGAAATGAATTGAGTGTTCCATTAAAAAATGAAGAACAAATGAATGAATCATCAACAGATCCTTCACAGGTAGACTGGAAATATTTCTATTCAAATAACTTACAATATTGCTTTACTGATAAGATGAAAAAATGATAGGCCCCAAGCTGAAATAGCCAAATGAAATCATCACAAATGGAATTCCTCTGTTTAGCATAAACTGTTTTTTGATCATTCATTTAAACTGTTGTCTACTCGAGTACATTCTTTCTTCTTGCTGGGCAAATCACTCCTCATCTGTAAAATAAGCAGACTGGACTAGCTGATTTCCAATGTTCCTTTCAGCCCTAGCATGCTACTTTTTAATTCTTTAAATTCTTTAAACCTTCTTTAAAACTTCTTTAAAACTTTAAATTCTTTAAATTTTTTAAATTCTTTAAAATTTTTTAATTTAAATTTAAATCTTTAAAACTTCAAATAACTAGGGCAGCTGGGTGGCATAGTGGATAGCCCTGGAGTCAGGAGTACCTGAGTTCAAATCTGGCCTCAGACACTTAATAATTACCTAACTGTGTGGCCTTGGGCAAGCCACTTAACCCCATTTGCCTTGCCAAAAAAAAAAAAACTTAAAATAACTGTGTATTCTATTACCTGAACAATTAATACTTTTGAGTAAATCTTGCCTTGGTTTGAAAAAAAAACATAGTGGATATGTGACAAAAATAAAGTCTCCATATATACCAAAAAGAAAAAACCTTTCAAACTTCATTCCAAGAACATATTTTCAAATGAAACAAATTATGACTTTCATAAATAGCAAGATAAATTTAGACAATAAAAGATCATTTTTCTACTAAATTTGGGTCCCTGATGCTGAGGAGAGAGGGCTAACTCTACAGAAAAAGATCAGAGACACAGGAGACATAATTCACCTACTTTACAGTTTCATTCCTCTAATCCTTGCCTACTTCTAAGAATGGGATCAGAAATTTTTCAACTGCAAGGAACTTTAAGTATTATCAAGTTCAAAGTTTTCATTTCACAGCTGAGTAATTGAGACCCATAGAATTTGTGATACAAAGTCTTACAATTAGTATCTAGTACCCATAAGAATCACTTGCATATAACACTCATATTAGGTTCCTAAATTCTTTAATTTGCAAATATTCTGCTGTGGTTTATTTCTTTGGGTATAGCAAAATGTTTCTGGAAAGCCATACTCTAAATTAAGCTTAGCTTTGGACAAAGTTCATTGGTAACATTGATTACCATGTGTTCTAACCTAATTCAGAAAAAGAAGTTTCCTTTTCCAAAAAAGTAGATTCACATAAAAGTATTTGCTCTTTCAGATTGTTCCTGAATATGAATGTGTTCAAAATGGGCTGCCTGTTATAAAGTCAGTTCTTATTATTCAACAGAAGAATGATGGTATGTACACATATAAGTCTGAAATGGGAACTAACCCATCTTACCTGACTAAATGGGAGAGGATTTGTGTCTCTATTTTTGCATAGGTTCATGCACCCATGTACTTTGAAAGCACCAAAATATTGCATTTGCTCCTATGGGAATTTTAAGTGGATAAAATAGCTCCACTCAACTAAAGTGTTGGGATTTGGGTTTTTTTTGTTTGTTTTTACATTCAGTTAGTCAATAAACATTTATTAAGCACCTATCCTGGGAAACAAAAAGACAAAAGGAACCCACACTCTTATCAAGACAACATACAAAAATGATGAATAAATCAATTACATACAGCATAAAAAGGAAATAATCAACAGAAAGAAGATACTAAATTTAAGAGGGATTGGGAAAAACGTATTGTTTTCCTCAAAATAATTCTGTATAGATAGTAAAAGTATTATTGCCTCCATTTTATAGACGAAGAAACTGAAACTCATTGTAAAAACTAGATTGGTGGAGTGCTGAATCTAGAGACAGGAAAACCTGAATTCAAATCCCAATTCAGATGGCTACTAGTTGTATGACCCTGAGCAAATCACTTAACCTCCATCTGCTTCAGTTTCCTCTTTTGTAAAAATAAGAATAATAATGACATCTACCTCCTAGAGACAGTTAATGTAAGGTTAAAATAAGATAGTGTATGGGAAGCTAGGTGGTGTGGGCAGCTAGATAGCACAGTGGATAGAGCACTGACCCTGGAATCAAGAGGACCTGAGTTCAAATTTGACCTCAAACATTTAATAATTACCTGTGTGACCTTGGGCAAGTCACTTGACCCCATTGCCTTAAATTTAAAAAAATCTTTAAAATGAGATAACATTTTATAAATGCATTCTGCAGACCTTAAATCACTGTATAAGAGTAAGCTATTGTTAAATGAATTTGGTCAATTGTAGAACTGGGATTTGAATGCAAGTCATTTAAAGACAAATTTTATATTCTTACATCACTCTACCCTGTCTCAATTTATAAAGTTATTCATGTATTCTCAAATTGTTCAGTGTAGAGGGTGACTAGGTTGCACAGTGGATAGAGCACCCTCCCTGGAGTCAGGAGCACCTGAGTTCAAATCTGACCTCAGACACCTAATAATTACCTAGCTGTGTGGCCTTGGGCAAGCCATTTAACCCCATTGCTTTGCAAAAAACTAAAAAAAGAAATTGTTCACTGCAGTGGAAGCCTTGCCTCCACACATTCTACTGTCATTGTAAGACTAAAGAATCATAGATAAAAGAGAAAATTCTCAAATTCTTATCAAATCTGACATTGAAATATCTTTGGTTTTATATCAATATAGAAGTTTTGATGAACACAACATAGAAAAGTGGAAAGAAGCTGGATTTGGAATAAAAAGAAACTAGGGTCAAATCCCAGTTCTTCTCCTTACTCCCCATGATCTTGGGCTGCCATTTCCCTTTTTTGAACCACAGTACTTCCTCTATAAAATGAGAGGCCTAGACCAGATGACCTCTAAAAACCCTCTCAATTCTAGAACATCGATACTTGATCCATAGTCATTCACAATTCTCCATCACTTTCAGTTTGCAAAATGCTTCCCTCACCACAATGATACATATGTTTATGTGTGTTTATGTATGCCCTTAGGAATATATTGCTATTTAATTGTTTCAGTCATGTACAACCTTCCAAAACCCCATTTGGGGTTTTCCTGTCAAAGATACTTGAATAGTTTGCTATTTTCTTCTCCAGCTCATTTTACAAATGAGGAAACTGAGGCAAACCGGGTTAAGTGACTTGCTCTGGGTCATATAAATAGTAAGTGTCTGGGACTGGTTTTGAACTCAAGTCTAATCTAAAAACATTGTACCACCTAACTATCCTCACCTGAAAGATAGTTGAAGTTTTATTTATGCTTTTAGATTGATTGACTGACCAACAATGTGCCAGTGTTTCTGATAGAACAAGCACTTACTCTCAAAAGGGATAATTCCAAAAATACATCATATGTTGAATGATTTAGTTTTATAAGACTAGAGCTATGATTTCATTAGAGTTGCTAAATCACACCATAGAATACAGAGTGCTAGGTCTGGAGTCAGGAAGACATCTTCCTGAGTTCAAATTTTCTGTGTAACCCTGGGCAAGTCACTTAATCCTCAGTTTCCTCTCTGTAAAATGAGCTAAAGAAGGAAATAGCAACCACTCCATTATCTTTGCCAAGAAAACCCCAGAAGGCATCACAAAGAGTAAGCATAACTGAAAAAAGCAAAATGTTTTCATTATTGTAGAGAATCCCACTGAGGAAATCCCCCATCCCCATGCAAATTCCCTCCTTTGCTGTAATTTAACAATCTTTCAGAGAGTTTTCTGAGATACCAAAAAGTTAAGGGACATATTGAGGAACATACAACTGGCATATGCCAGGTCTTCCTGGTTGCAAGGTCAGGTGTCTGGCACAAAACTAGTTATGTATTCTATTTAGAGCTTAATCAGGATCTTTTCTCAATTATTATCCCAGCATTGTCAATTGTGCTTAATAATATAATCTACTAGAACCATTAGCAAGTGACTATTCCCAGATGGCAATTTCTTTGACTCCATTTTTGGAACCTGAGAGAGGGAAAGCTTGAGCTTCACTGATAGAATTTAAGGCATCTAAGAAGCTGAAGACCTACTCAGGTCCCTCCTAAGTAGTATAATATGTAGATAGAGACTGATCTCAGAGCCAAGAAGACCTATGTTCAAGTTCCATCTCTGATACATATTGACTGAATGACCTTGGGGCAAGTCACATTTAATCGCTCAGTGCTCTAGATAGTTCTCAAAGAATCTTAGGTTCTGGAGAGATATTAACCTGTTTTGGTAGAGGTGCATTCCCAGAGGAATGCACCTCTAAGTAGTTTGCTATCTTGACGAGATCACAGGTATAGTCCCAATTCTACTTTTCTGCATCAGATGACTAAATAGAGGGAGGGAATGTGTTATTGGGGTAGTGTTTTTAAGATTAGGACTAAGTTTAGGAGCAAAAGTCTTCAAGCCCCCAAATTAGTTACTAAAGACTGAGAAGCAACTTTAAGTGTCATAGAAAGAAAAGAATTAATTCAGCCCAGGTGTGGGACGACAGAGTGAAAAGACCTCTTGACTTCCTATTTTTTACTAACTATCCAAAACCTTGAGCCACCTCTCCATGATGAATCCATCACTTCAAATCTCTACTTTTCCATCTCAACTAGAACCTTTGTAGTGGGTTTCCCTGAGAGCTAAAGATTAAATCATTTATTTTATTCCTGATAGAAAGTCAAGCCCTCAGATATTTGAAGAAGATTCACTGGGAAGGGAACATTGGGTGGGGAAGGAAGAGCACCACAGCAGACAAAAAGGTTCACAGATCCCAATGTTCTTATCAATTAATCCTGATCTTCACTGCCAGTTTTGAAACATTTGGCTCACTCTCCTTATCTACTTCCTGCTTAACTTTATTCATGTTAGTGGCTATTGGCTATAGGCTCATTTCTGTGGAGATGACTAGCTGTAGTCTGCTACTCCCAGCATGCCAGAAGTTACCATTTCTGCTCTCAAAATGGCTTATGGAGATCTAGGACTGAGGTAGAGTCTTTTCTCATAAATGCTTCCAACTTTGTCAACTCAGAATACTTTACCCTCAACTAAAGCCTACCCTGCCTAATAGGAAAAAGCTCCCCTGATCCAGGTCTCCAGATTACTTCCCCTTATGGTTATAGGCCTTAGCACTTCCTTTCCCTTCCCTGGCACTCTCCATATTCTGGTCTCTTCATCCTATCTCTATTTTAACTTACCCCCAGACATATATTTTCTAAGTTAGAGCTTTTTATAACTTCCACCCTTTTAGAAAAATTTTGTCTTGTACCTAAATCATATGGGCCCTGGATTCATGGCTTTACCCTATAGATTTTTGTGAATGGCTAACTTGTTTCTCTACCTCTGAGATGACTCCTGTTTCCTTATTTGTGAATGAACTCAAGTGACAAAAATAATTAAGGGCCAAGAGAGCAAAGAGTTCTCAACATAAAAAGGGCTTAATGTTTGTTGAGTTGAATGAATACCAGACAATTACTACTGTGTGACCCTAGGCAAGTCACTTAACCTCTGTCAACTTCAGTTTCCTCATCTGCAAAATGGGGTTGCTTCGAGGGTCAAATGAGATAAATTTGTAAAATATTTAGCATAGTAAACACTTAACAAATCCTTCCTTCCTCCCTCCTTTCCTCCCTGCTTTTCTCCTTCCTTCTTTCCCTCTCTTCTTCCTTCCCTCCCTCCCTCTCTCCTTTCTTTCCTCTTTCCTTCCTTCCCTCATCTTTACCTCTTTTCCTTCCTTCTTTCTTTCCTCCTCCTTTAAAGATCCAATTATGTGCCCTTCACAATGGGCACTATAGATGTTCTTGTCTTCCTTTTACAGATAAGTAAATCAAGACTCAGCAGCATTAAGTAACTTCATAGTCATACAGCTATTTAATGTCAGAAGGCAAATTTTAACCCAGACCTTCCTGACAAGTCTGGCAACTATCTACAGCATGCATTAGCTTCTAGGCTCAAAATATCCCTAAACAAAATTGGTAGGTAATAAACCAATCAACCAGCAAGCATTTATCAAGAGCCTATTCTTTTTTTTTTTACTTTTTTTTTTTTTAGGTTTTTGCAAGGCAAATGGGGTTAAGTGGCTTGCCCAAGGCCACACAGCTAGGTAATTATTATGTGTCTGAGACCAGATTTGAACCCAGGTACTCCTGACTCTAAGGCTGGTGCTTTATCCACTACGCCACCTAGCCTTCCAAGAGCCTATTCTTTGTGGACCACTAAGGGATACAAAGATAAACTGAAACAATCCCTGACCTCAAATAGCTTACATTTAATCAGGGAAATCATATGTGTGTATGCATATATATGCATACACACACAACCTAAGTACAAAGTAATTTGGAGAAGGGAAAGTGAAAGAGAACAACAGCTAGGAGAACTGGAAAGGTCTTGTGAAGAATGTGGCACTTGAGCTGAGCTCTAGGCAGCAGGGATTCTAAGAGAGAGAGAGAGATCATTCTAGACATGGACAACAGAATGTAGAAGCGAAATAGAAAATTAGTATGAAGAGCAACAAGATGGCTGGTTTGGCTGAAATGTAGAGTGCCTAAAAGGGAGTAATATATAGTTAACCTAAAAAAATAGAATAAAGTCAGGGTATAAAAGGCTTAAAATGCCAAATAAAAAATTTGTCTTTTATTCTAGGGGCAATAGGAGACCACCAGAGCTTTTTTGATCAAGGGAGTCAGACCTGGATTTTAGGAAAATCTTGTTGGCAGCTGTGCAGAAAATATATTAAATGAGAGAGAGATTCGAGGTACAAAAACTAGCAGGCTATTGCAGTAGTGCAAAAAAAGAGGATATAAGGATAAGAACTATGGTCATAGTCATGAGTAAACAGAAGAGGACAGATGGAATAGATGTTGTGGATACAGTCATTAAAATTTAATAATAGGGAGGTGAGAGAATAAAGAGTTGAGAGTATACAGCTGAGTAACTGGAATGATATCAGTGTCAATAGAAATAGAGACTTTTTTTTAAAAGCTATAGATTTGAGAATAGAGAAAATTAATTCTGTTTTTGGATACCTTGAGTAAGAGATGCCTATGGGACAATTAATGGAAAAATCTAATAAGCAATTGGTAATATGGGAGTAGCATTCAGGAGAAAGGGATAATGAAAAGGATAATAAAAGAAGGAAGAAGGTACAGAGAAAGAGAAGAGGGTCCAGGACACAGTCTTGAAGTAGCCCCACAGTTGATAAGGTTATGTAGTTCAATTGTGTCCAATTTTTCATAGTATTATGTATCATACTATCCATGGGATTTTCTTTGCAAAGATACTGGAAAGGTTTACCATTTCCTTCTTCAGTGGTTTGAGGCAAAGAAAGAATAAAGTGATTTGGCCAGGTTCACATAGCCAGTAAGTGTCTAAGGTCAAATTTGAACTTAGGTCTTCTTGACTCCAGGCCTAGTGCTCTAGCCATTAAGCCACCTAGTTGCCTCCATACAAGATAATAGGATGTGAATTTTAAATGCTACAAATAGCTTTTTTTTTCAAGGCAAATGGGGTTAAGTGGCTTGCCCAAGGCCACCCAGCTAGGTAGTTACCAAGTGTCTGAGACCAGATTTGAACCCAGGTACTCCTGACTCCAGGGCCGGTGCTTTATACACTACGCCACCTAGCCACCCCTACAAATAGCTTTTAAAGAAGAAGAGATTTAAGGAAAAGACCAATGGATGCATCAATTAAGAAATCATTGATAAATTTTGAAAGAGCAGTTTTAGTTGAATGATGGGGGAGGGGGGACATACTGTTAAAGACTAATAAACAAATGAAAGGAGAAAAAAAATGAAAGCAATCAGTAGAGATAACTTTCCCCTTAGAATCTGGCTATGTAATGGAAGAAAGATATATGAAAATAACTCAAAAGGATAGCCACATGAAAGAAAGGTTCTGTTTGTTTAATACATGGGGGAGATGTAGGTATGTTTATATGCAGCTGAAAGAAGCCGATAGACAGGAAATGATGGAAAATGAGAGAGAAAAGGAGGATAGTTGAGAGACAAGTCTGCCAAATGAGAAGGCAATGGATGGGACCAAGAGTATGAATAAAGAAATTGTCCCCCTTCATCAAAATATTGGAGTAAAATGGGGCGGCTAGGTGGCATAGTGGATAAAGCACCGGCCCTGGAGTCACGAGTACCTGGGTTCAAATCTGGTCTCAGACACTTAATAATTACCTTGGGCAAGCCACTTAACCCCATTTACCTTGCAAAAACCTAAAAGAAAAAAACAAAAAAAAATTGGAGTAAAGGAGGAGAGGCAGAGAAGAGAGAGCTCATTTTCTCAATGAGATATGGAGTAAATTCCATCACTGAGAAGGAGGGGAAAGAATAATATGAGAGGCTTGAGAAGAGAAGAAAATATTTTGAACATTCATTGTGGGCAATGCAAAAGAATTAATTAGAGTAAGAGTTGGGATATTTAAGAGAGTATCAATATATTGTTTGAAATTCACACACACACACACACACACACACACACACACACAGGCAAAGAATGATAAAAATAATTCAGGGAATAAAAAGATTCATATTTTTAATTCAATTAAAATTTTAACCCACATGACATGATATTTCTTGAAACAAGCCATATTGGCTCCTACCAGTTGTTTCTTTTTGCACTAGACATCAGAGTGGGTTGGTCCAGGGAAGTTACTCATGACTAACAGAATTTGAATTCACAACAGTCATTGAAATAGCTAACAACACAACAAGGAAAGGGAAAGAAAGACTAATTAAAGCAAATTCATACTATATATAATGCATATATATATATATATATAAAACGCATATATATGCATATATTTATATATATTTACAGAAAATCCTGTGTCAGAAAGTACTGCAAATGCTTTTGAAGCCCTCTTATGTTCTGGAAGAAACAAGGGAATAAGATAGAGACCTCATCCTCTAGAAACTTCTAGTCCTACTGATCCTTGGCATTTGTGTCATAAAATCTGCTTTAAAACTACCTGTTAATATGTCCTTTGCTATTCCACTCACTTTGAAAGTAGTCCAAGACAAACACATCTTATAGCCAAGTGAATAGTTTAGGGTCAAGCAAGGTCATAGTGAATTTTTCACTTTTAAAAGCAATCTGTCAAAAAAAACTCAGAAGTGCTTTGGAAATACAAGGTTTTTATACCCAACTTTTTTCCTTGTTCATTATCTTTTAAAGCTTCAAATTCTGTAATGAGTCCTATTTGGTAATGATACCGCAGGTGGTTTTGAATATTTTAAGCAAGTGAAGATGTTAAATAATGATTTTTAAAAGAATCATATTACTTATTTGCATATAAATTTGCTTTGAAGAAAATGATGATTAATTTCTACCAGGCATAGGAAACTAAGATATGAAATTAGTCTAGAATTCAATATCAGATCTCCTTAATGTCCTATGAAAATTAACCACTGAGTTAACTGGTAAAATTTTTTAATGGATTTCCTAAATGGATATTACATGTGCCATGCTTCTTAATATACTCTATTACCAACTTCAATGGAACTCCACATGGTCTTGAAAGAAAAGTAATATACTTTAAAATGATACATTCTGAAAGCTTTTGCTCAGGAAAAGTAAATGCAGATAATATAAAATATAGTAACATCAAATACAAAGTTACTCTTTTACAGGCTAAATCCCATATTACAATGCAAATCTCAGCATAACAAAACGTTTTCAAAGTGCTAGCCTATGATTACTTGTTGCACTCTGTGTTTAACACAAGAAAATGTCAATATAAAAAAAAATTTCATTGGAGTTCATTGTCATAAAATTTAACCAAATAAGCCACAAGGAAAAGTAAAAAAGATGTGAACATGGTAGAGGGGAAAGCAAATTTACTTAGTGCAGAATATATAAGGATCCCAAGATGTAATTCCACATCTGCATTTTTGGAGGAATCAACATTGGTTCTCTGCTCCAATATTTTACGTCATTTATGCTATAAAAGCTAGGACCACAGTCACCTATCTAAGAGGATGTTAGTTTTATGATTGTTGTTGTTATTTGCTTCCCCTTATCCTTCCCTGATTTATTGACCTTTGTTTATTGCCCATAGGATCTAGAATTGGAAGGGTCTGTGGTCATAATCTACTTCAACCTGTTCATATGACATAGGAGGAAACCAATAACTAGTGAAGAACAGTGATTTAGCCAGAATCACATAATGTGTAGCAAAGCCAGCAACAAGGTCCTCTGGCTCTGAAGTCAATACTATACTATCCATCCTTCTACTTTCTCCCTCACAGATTTTTTAAAAAATTTTATATGTACACTAAAATCTGCTAGTATAGAATATCAATAACTATCTTGCCAATCAGATTTTCTGTAGCACTGTTTATTATTCATTTCTTATAATTGATTATTTGTGTGTACTAGAATTTAATAAAGTCCCTTAATCAACAAGCATAGGTGAATTACATTATTAAAACCTAACACAGACTTTGTTTCAAATACCTTTATCTCACTTCTGGATTTTTTTGTAGCCACAGATTTTTAAAATAATTCTATATTTAATTATTGTTTAAATACAGTATGGGTGTGGCTAGGTGGCACAGTGGATAAGATCACCAGCCCTGGAGTCAGGAGTACCTGAGTTCAAATCCAGCCTCAGACACTTAATAATTACCTAGCTGTGTGGCCTTGGGCAAGCCACTTAACCCCATTGCCTTGCAAAAACTAAAAAAAACTAAAAATAAAATAAAATAAATAGATAGATAGAGTATGATAAAAACTAAACAAGACAAGTAGTTTAGTGATAAAAATAGCTATTTCCAGAACTGATATTTTTCCCCTTGTATTTTTAACTCAATGATTTCCAATTCTGTTTTAGAATCTTTCAGAATGTTATGTAATTAAATAAAATTCAATTTAATTTTTAAGATTAATATATCCCCTAGAGTACCTTGAGGCAGGGAGGGGGAAAGAATAGTTGCAAAATCCAACAAGTAATCAGATGTTGCAGCTGCAGACAGATTGGAAATTCTTCCTTGAAACCACTATAAAGAGTAAATTGTCTTAAATAACAGCACATTGAAAAATTAAAGAACATAATTTTTCTTTAACCTAAGCTACATTTTTTTATTTAATTTGTCAATGTAAGACAATCTTTGAAAGGCTTGCTTGTTGGGGAGGGAGATGCTGCTAATAGATGTCAGAGACAGGTAGGTGATGATTCACCAGCGAAATCACACCACTGACACATTTTCCTTCAAATTGGCATTCTAGACTAATGTGCCTGCTTTACAAAGATGAGGATTGCTTAAATTAATATCTTCCATTTCCTTCTATATTCTTTTTCTAAAGATGTTTGATTTGAGTTCCAAAATTATAGAAAAGTTTTTTAATTGAGATGAGGATGATAATCATTTTAATTTATCTTAATAATTCATTTTCCTGCTACATTCACTCTATTACCTATGCCATCAGACATTTATCTCATATATGTACAAATACAGAATTTTATCTTCTCAATATTAACTTTAACCTCACAGTCAACCAATTGAATCAAACTTTCTTATTAATATAATAACTAGCATTTATATAGCACCTTGATTTACAAAAGGTTTGAATGTTTTATCTAATTTGAACCTCAGAAAAATTCTTAGTTAAATGCTATCAATATCCCTATTTAACAAATGAGAAAACTGAGATTCAAAGAAATAAATGATTTGTCCAGAGTCACAAACTTAGTAAGTATCTGGAGCAAGATTGGATCGAAGATTTTGCTGAGTCTGAGTCGACCCTCTACACACTGTATCACTTAGTTTAAGCATAGGGAGGATGTGGATTTGATGAAGTCTAGGGTTCCAGAATGTCATCTTCTTGATCTGGAGAAATACAACTTAAAAGGTTTTTCCCTTCCCTTTAGAAGCAAACATTTCTAAATATTGTGAACGTTTTACTCAGTCAACAATCACATCAGAAAAAGCAAAAACAAGCCATACATAAAACTTACATGACGTAAGCCAGTTATTAGTTTAAAATTTGGAAATGCAACTGATCACATGGCAAGATGAGAAATCTTAGCTTAGACTTGGGTCCTACCAATTAGGGTATGTTCTCTGGCTGATCATACCAATGTAAGTCTCCTCAAATAAGCTCCGGGTTAAGAAATCAAGAATTTACCCGAGGGTAGGGATTTTAAGCCTTCTTAATACACAGAAAATGTTGTCACTTTCTATGTGTGCTATGACATTCCATCTATATGGTACCAAGTGGAGCTTAGAGAGTAAGCATCCAGGGGCGGCTAGATGGCGTAGTGGATAAAGCACCGGCCTTGGAGTCAGGAGTACCTGGATTCAAATCCAGTCTCAGACACTTCATAATTACCTAGCTGTGTGGCCTTGGGCAAGCCACTTAACCCCATTTGCCTTGCAAAAACCTCAAAAAAAACAAAAAAAAAAGAGAGTAAGCATCCAGATTCAAATTTAACTCAATAATCCTTTGTTTCCAAAATTCTGCTGCTGGGGGCTTGATATATTGAGATACCTTTCATTGATGAGTTGGATCAAAATGCAAATACAGGAGAGTTGAAAAAAAGTCTATGGGTACAGTCCTGATCTACTTATGAGTCCCCATTCTTGAGTCGATCCTCCTCTCCCCATCCCTAATCCTCTGATCGTCTTCTGATACAAGGATAATGATTAAATGCCAAAGGTCATCAGAATTACCTTTGTCTATGCCTTATTCTTACCACTAAACTTTAAGCCCCTTGAGGACAAGGATAAATTGCTTTATTCAGCTCTCAACCACAGAGTATGACTCTGGGAAAGTGCTTTCACCTTCGGCCTTTTCATCATTGTATGAGGTAGTTGGACAGTGTTCTTCACCTTTTCATGTCTGGTGAAGTCTGTAGACTCACCATAATGATTTTCTTAAAAATGAATAAAGTAAATACTTAGGATTACAATAAAAACAACTACTGAAAAATGATTACCAAAATATTTTTAAAAGACAAGTTCATGGACCGCAGAGTAAGAACCCCTAAACTAAATGATCCCTTTAGTATTTGTGATAATTTTCTCTGATTTTCTATAAAGCCATGATAGTCTAAATAAATTTATGGGGTGTATTTTTAAAAAAGTAAGAAGAAGGCAGAAGGAGGAGAAAGAGGAGGAAGAAGAAAAGAAAGAAGAAGAATGAAGAAGATGGAGGAGGAAGAAGAGAGGAAGAGGAGGGGAGGAGGAGGAGGAGAAGAAGGAGAAGAAGAAGGAGGAGGAAGAGAAGAAAGAAGAAAGAAGAAGAAGAAGAAGAAGAAGAAGAAGAAGAAGAAGAAGAAGAAGAAGAAGAAGAAGAAGAAGAAAAGTAATATTATAGAGAGGTTTCCATGTATTTATTTTTCTGGCCCCCTTACCAGCTACCTGGCCTTTACTAGATTTTTCCAAATATTTTTTTTAAACCCAGATTCTCACATATATATTTAGGGAAGTAAAAGGGTCTCATTTTTCTTCTCCCTTGATTCCTCCTTAATACAGTTTGTCAGTTGGGTCCCCTGTTGAAAAGATTTGCTTGGTATTCACTGTTAATGGATGGCAGAGACAGCAGCAGGATGATTTATCTGTCAGAACACACAGACTGACATTTTCCAGAAACAGAAGAATATGTCTGCTCCAGCTGGATAAGATGTTTTAAAATTAATACCTTCAGGCTTCTTTATACTCACTCATTTATTTTTTTAAAAGTAATTACCTGATTTTTTCCCCTAGGAAAATATGAAAATTTTTGTTTATATTGAAATTTCACTTTTTG
The DNA here is from genome assembly GCF_037893015.1 of Macrotis lagotis. Lineage (NCBI taxonomy): Eukaryota > Metazoa > Chordata > Mammalia > Peramelemorphia > Peramelidae > Macrotis > Macrotis lagotis. The sequence continues at coordinate 257,003,121 of NC_133658.1, read as the reverse complement.
AAAAATCATCTACAAACATTCAAGATTTCATCAGTCTATACTACTCTTTCTACCTACACACTACTAGATAAAACATCTTAAGTTTGGCAGGGAAAGGAAAGGAAAGGAAATTAATTACTTGGAAACTTGCTATGATCCTTTCCAATCTTAACAAGTTTCAACTCAAACTACCAACATATAATCAATAACTGGGTCTGTATTCACGCCTTACCATTTGGTAGGATCTTTCAGATTTCATAATCTACTAGTGAAGCCTTCAAGAGTGAATGGGGGGTGGCTAGGTGGCATAGTGGATAAAGCACCGGCCCTGGAGTCAGGAGTACCTGGGTTCAAATCCGGTCTCAGACACTTAATAATTACCTAGCTGTGTGGCCTTGGGCAAGCCACTTAACCCTGTTTGCCTTGCAAAAACCTTAAAAAAAAAAAGAGTGAATGGGTATTATTACTCTTGACAGAGGGTGAAGAACTCAAGATGCAGCCAATGTGGTTATTTGTTTTGCTTAGTTAAATATATGTGTTATGAGTGCTTTTTCCCCCCAGGGGAGAGGCAGGAAGGAGTTAGGGGGCATTGGGATAAGGCAGCAAAAACAAGGGGAAAAAAAGGAAGAGAAGAAAAGAGAAAAATAGAGAAGTTGAAGCTTTTTTAATGTAGAGAAAAGAAGGAAATCAAATTTCAAAGCTACAGATAAAACTCATATATTAAATATAAGATAGCAAGTTGTACCTAATGGAGATCTCTAGTTTCATGTACAAACCTCTTTTTTCTATTCTACTAGCTATGTGGAAATGTTCCTTTTATTTGATGTATAAGATAATAATAATAATAATAATAATATAGAAAGTTATCTCCACATCTTGTGGATATCAAAATAAGATTTTAGTAGATATTTCTCCCATTAATATGAGAAAAAGAGAAATAAATATTAAATCCTTTTCAAATATAAGTTAATGGGCCAATAGGGCAAAGTCCCAAATCTATAAACTGCAATGGCTATAAACAGTCAAAACAACTGAAATAGGAGCAAAAACTTCTACTACCTTCTCTGTTGTAATAGGCTCCAAATCACTGAAGGAGGCATTTAAATGGGTGAAAGAATGATATAAGGAGTAGAAAGCTTGTCTTCTATCTCAGCCCTGCTACCTACCAACTATGTGCTTTTGACCAAGTTGCTTCACTATTCTATGCTTTTATTTCCCCACATTCAAAATAAGGGGATTGGAACAGAGAAATAATTTCAGTCTTAAAAATATTTTCAATTTAATTTTATTTTTCTTATTAATAAGCATCATTTTCTCTCCCTCCTATTTCAATGTTGGGCAAGTCACTTGCCTTCTTAGACACCACAGTTTCCTTCTCTATAAAATGATGACATTGAAATAAATGGTCCATGGGATCTTGCCCAGCTGGGAATCCTATTATGCTATGACTGGGTGCTGTCATATCCCACATGTCCTAGATGCATGTACAATACAGTTGTTTTCTCTAACAGCGCCTACTTTGCAGGGACAAAAGGAGAAAAGCTTCATTCATTCATTCATTCATTCATTCATTGTGAAGTGCTACCTTGTCTTTATTTTGTATATTAAACATTTGTATGTTTGAGGGGGTACACATATATGCTTATGTGTGCATATACACATGTGTGACATGTATGTGCAAATTTATATGGTTTTATGTGTACACATATTTATGTTTTTATATGTGTAGGTATATATGTATATATTTTTATGTGTATCTGTGCTTTCCCCAATAGAACATAAGTGAGGGCAAAGGCTATTTTCCTTTGTCTTTGAATCCCCAACCCCTACACCATGCCTGCTACATAGTAGGCATTTTATAAATGCTTTCTAGACAATTAATTAATTAATTAAAATATTATTCCTTCCCCTCAAGAAGATTACAATTTCTATTATAATTAAAGCAGTATATTGCAAATGCTAAAAGAGGTCCCAATGAAGTTCTAATCAGACCTTGTCTCCCATAAAGCCCAAGGAGGTGTCTCTAACCTTCCTGTTTCCATGACCATAATCTTTTGAACTAGTCTTTCTTCTAATACTAGTTCTCATTCTACAGCACTTTCCTCACATCAGCTATCTGAGAAAAATGATACAAGTATTATAATCATCATACCCATTTTGCAGATGAGGAAACTGAAGAGCAAAGGGGTTGAGTGAATTGTTCTGGTCACAAAGGAAATGGTAGAGGAAAAGATTATGGGATCACAAAATCCCTTCCCCCTTCACTCAGCTACCCTCCTTTCTTCTCCTTCTAAATGTACAGGAAGTTTCAAATTTCTGAAACATGACATGGAGAAAGAAAACAGATACAGAAATTTGAGGAAGACCTGTATTCATTTACCACCTCTGATTCCTACTACTTCTAATAACCTAAGGCATGTCACTTTCTGGTCCACGGCTTGAGAGAGAGAGACAGAGAGACAGAGACAGAGAGTCAGAGAGAAAGAGAGAGAGGGGGGCAGACAGACAGAGAGACAGACACAGAGACACAGAGACAGACAGAGAAGAAAGACAGAGAAAGAGACAGAATAAGAGTTGGACAGACCTCTAAGGGCCATCTCTAAATCCATGGTTCTAGGTTTGCTCACTTCCCATCCCAAAGCCAGAGAGGTCCCAACTTATCTCTCCTACCATTGTTTACACTTCAATTACAAATTCATTAAAATAAGCATTCCCAAGACCCACATTTGTGCCGAGTATATCCTTCATATATAATACATATTTGTGAGCATATATACCACTTATACATATATCATACACATACAAACATATATAAGCAAATTAAAGGAGCTTACAATACCCATAATTAAGGAAGATTATTATTCTTTTTAAAGAAACTTTATTTTTGGATGCACTTTTTTGTACTTGAGAATAAAAATCTTTAATTATCAGTATAGAAATTTATGGAGGTGCTATATATGGTCTCTTTAGAATGCAAGTTATGAGAAGTTCTGTAATAAGGCTAGTGATCATGTCCAACAGACCAGCTTGGGCACCTCAGTAAAAAGTCACATGGGGGCAGAGAAAAAAACCATGAAATTTAAGTATGTTATTACTTCTGTTTAAAATCTCTGGAGGTTTCTTTCCTACTCTCTCATCTCCATTAATGATCCTCTCAGCAAATCTTTTTTTGTTTCATAATTAACACTGCCTATTTTAATTAGACTTTCACATAGCTAGTATTTAATAATATACAACTGTTCTTTGCCTCTCAGAGATGGGAATAGCTCCAGGAATCACATTCCAGTGACAAAGATGGAAATGCTGACATGGTCTCAGAAACATCATCGATATTAACTGTCTGTGTCTGTGAGAGAAACACTGTGGGTGGGAGAGAAAGACAGAGAGAACTCACACATCTGTATAAGAAAGAACATAACAATCAGCTGACCATTTCCTCTTCTCTCATTTCTCATCCCTAGGGTCAATTTCCACCAGATTTTCTGCCTAAAATAGACCAAGCTTCCGAACTTAAACACAAAAGTCCAAACTTTATTTACTGAATAATTTGGAAACATTTTTTTTTTCTAAACCTGTCATTCTAATTATTTCCACTGACCTGAAAAGAGTTTGTAAGAATTTGACATGTATCCCCCTTATTTACTTAAAAAAAAAAACAGACATTATAACTCATATTTCTCCTGGTCATTAAGGTTTTAAAGGTCTTTTTCTTAGCTCAGCCCTGTACAATAAAAAGTGTTGATAGTATTATCTCCATTTACAAATGGAGAAACTGAGAACCAAAGAAGAAAATTACTTGCCCAAGATCATATAGTAAGTGACTAAGCCACAAATCTACTCTTCTGACTTTCAATGTTCTTTCCAGTGCTTCAGGCCCTTTCCTTGCCTTAAACTCTAATCCTAGATCCCGACAACTGGTAATCATTAAAGGCTTAAGGGAATATTTTGATAGAAGTTGAGAGCTGCTACAGTCTAGCCAGATTTCTACTGCATACAGTATTCTTTGTCATTCGGGATCTGTACTTGTCTTAACATGTGGTTGAGTGAGAATTTACCACCCACCACCCTAAAAACATAACCCAGGAAACTATGCCTGTAGTTCCTATTTAGAATTTCTTGATATTCTGTTTTGAGTAAAGAGAAAAGCATGGGACTCAATCTCTCAGATATCTTAAAAATCCACATTAATTATAACCACTTTCCCTGAACCATTAATGTATTTGTCACATAGATGTTTGTTTGGGGACCTTAAAACCTGTGGATATCTTTAAACACAAAAAGGAACAAAGATTTGAACTGACCTTATGGGATGGAAGTACAGAGTGGAAGTCAGTCTAATTATTTAGAGAAATAAAAGGTTATTATAAAAGATGAGGTCTAAGAGAGAAGGACACATCAACATACATTCCATATTTAGGTTGAAATGATTCTTTTGTGGCTGTGAGAGTAGTTACTCCATGGTCAATGACTAAATATTCCCATAGGACTAGAATATCTCTTTGCTCAATTCAATATTGTATTATAATGGAAAGATCCATGAATTTGGAATTATCAGATCTAGATTCAAATTCTTGATTTGATTTACTTTATGGGTGCCTTGAATAAGATACTTCCCTTCTTTGGGCTTCAGTTTCTTCATCTGTGAAATGAAAGCATTGGACTAAATCAGAAGTTTGAAATCATCCCTAAGGTAGTATGGTTAAATTTATAGATGCCTTTTTAGAATAATGAAGAAATAAATAGAAATAAATAATAGAAATAAAAAGAAATAAAATCCATATGGTTACAAAGGGAAATTAATTATCTAAAAATACAGTTACTAAAATATCTTTTAAAAATTCACAGATGCCAGGTTAAGAATTGCTGGAAAAAATGGACTCTAATATCCCTTTCAGTACTAGAACCTATAAATCTAACTCATTTTGATCCACTGTAGGTCAATCCAACAAGCATTTATTCAACTCCTACTATGTACAAGACACTAGGAATACAAAGGTGGCTAGGGAAGAGAAAAGGAAATACAGTCCTTGCCCTCAGAAATCTTACAATCTACTAAAAAAGATGAGGTTACATTATAAAAAACTGCAGCAGAAATTGGAATGTGACCAAGTAGATAAGGGAGAAGTCAAACAGTGCCATAAGGTGGACTGCTTCAAACTGAGATTAGGGAAGGCTTCATAGAGGAAGTAACACATTTAGGTTAGGTCTGAAAGTTGTGTGTGCATTTTTTTAGAAGAATATTGACAGAGTAAAAGGGACATTTTGTTTCAAAATGTCATTTAGAATCCTGGAAGAGTTATTTATTTTTTATAATATTGTTATCTGATATTAGTAATCTTTTGTTCAGAGGAATACTCAAATCAACAAGATTGCCAAACCATAAAAATATCAAAATGTAATTAATAGCTTCAGATCATTATTGCCCAGTGTCCTATCACATTAACTCACTCAACATACTTGTTGAATTAATGAATCAAGTGACAGTTTGGCAAAAGAAGCTACACATCTCCAAAAATGAACAGCTAGTATAAGTGAAGACAATCCTGGATTGGAAATCTTTGGACTTATCTTGCAGTCCTAACTTTGCCACTAGCTAATTAAACCAGAGGCAACTCATATTAGCTCTCTGGATCTCACTTTCCTATTTCTGAAATAATAGAGTTGTACTAGACAATATCTTAGATCCCTTCAGAATCCCAGAATCTCAGAGTTGAAAGAGAGTGCAGAGGTCACTTTGAACAAAATAAACAGGAGTCTGTTTTAGAACATCCACCAAAATTGGGCCTGCTCTCTCCCAAGCTAGTCCATTCTACTTTTGCATTGTTCTTGCTATTTTAACTTTTCCCCTTATAGCAAGTCTAAATTTGTCTTTTTGTAGCTTTCACTCATCACTCCCAGTTCTACACTCTGGAACAAAGTAGAGCAAATGAAATTCCTCTTTCAAATATATTTAACCCCCCAGGTTTGTATTTAATATTTTCTTCAAATTCTTGAAGACAGCTAATATTTCCTCATAAAAGTCTTCCCTTTCCAGGTTAAAGTCTTCCCTTTCCCATACCCAGTTCACATAGTCAACAATTGTATGGTTTCACTTTGAAATTCCTCATCATCCTGCCCATTGTCCTGTAGATTTATTCATCTTTCCAGATATCAGTACAATACTCCAAGTGTGATCTTAATAGGACAGAGAAAAGCACTATCATCACCTCTTGTGTCTTACACACTTGTTCTGTTGTTTCAGTTGTGTCTTTCTTCTCCAGTTCATTTTGCAGACGAGGAAACTGAGACAAGGAAGATTAAGTGACTTACCTAGGGTCACATAGCTAGTAATTGCTTGAGACAGAATTTAAACTCGGGTCTTCCTGATTCCAAGCCAAGCATTTTATTTACTGGGTCACTTTACTGTCCTTCTATAAAAAAATTTAATAAATGATCATAGGTTGATTGATTATTTTCAGAGTTATTTTAGTGCCATATTGCTTTATCCAACTCTAGAAATCTGTGATTCTGTGATTCTAAGCAAGGTAAAATACATTTATCTTGAATGAAGTAAATTCTATTTCTTCTAACTAAACTGAGATGTTTTCTTTCAAGAAAAATTTCATGCCTTCTGTGGGGGGGAGTAAGATTGGGGGGGGAATTGTAAAATTCAAAAAACAATTAAAAATTTCATTAATTTTGGCCATGAAACACTCATCTGAGATGCTATATAATGTTCAAGTCACCACAATCAGACATACATGTGATCGTCACAAAATTGTTGAGCTTCCTTTCCCATTTGCTCTGGGATTCACAGCTCAATTAGCCTTTACCTCAGTTCACATGCCAATGGTCAAGTCTACAGCTTTCAGTGTGAAACATCCCATGCTCAAAGCTTATCAGGTGATGAAAAGCCTAGCAAGCTCATCTGTGGAAAAACTGAATGCAATCATTGTCTTCTGAAAGTGAATACTGTATTATACTGAGGACCAGAATTAGAAATAATGAAGCTTTCTTTGGCCTCAAAGTGAAATTTCAATGTGTATCTGGTCTTTATTAAGCACTTTGCTTAAGAGTTTGTAGACTTGTCTGACTGCTGAGCCAAATTAAGCCAGGATTTGGAAAGAATGGGGAACATGAAAATAAGTGGAATCCTCTTCTGCATGCATGTCTTTAGCAAACATTGGTAGTCATGGAATTCTGGGAGGAACTTTTGAATATGAAATGTTACAGCTTGAATAGAATGGAAGAGCTGAAAGAAAGCTTGGGAAATAAAACATTAGAACTGGGAGGAACTGTTACGTTACAGCTAACAGGGACCTAAGAACACCAGTTTTGACAACTGGATTGTTCTTAGTACATGGAAGAAGAGAACAGAAAATCACACTTGGGAGAGGCCACAGAATTTTGACCATTAGAGCCAAAAGGATCAGAGAAATTATCTAGTCTAACCATTAACAGATAAAAATAAATTGAGACCTGCAGAGAAATGACTTGCCCAAGATCTCATAAGCTAACTAGACATTCATTTTTTTAAATCTAGGAAGCAATCAAGAAAATATACAGTATTATGGAATTATTCTACAAGATCTCAGGATGAAACAGTTAATCCCAGCTCTAATAGGGAAGACAAACTTATCTCAGATCTGTCTTGAAGTTTTCCCAGTAGGGACTGTGACATTTAATCGTTTATGCCTCATTATTAAGGTAGAAAAAGAGTCTGTAATAATAGAATATTTTTACCCTCAAAAGTAGAAGTCACTAGAAACTAAGCAAGAAATATACCTGTTTTGCTTGGGTTGGGGCAGGCACAGTCTAAGCTTCAAGAATTATCCCTTGAGAAGCAGCTTCCTTCTGCCCTAATTCTAGATCATAAACTCTTAAATAAAAAAATAAATAAAAATTAAAAAGCTGTCTACCCAGTTTGAATAAAGTCAACATGTACCTAATGAGGCACACCCTCTGACAAGGAAGGCTGGGTCCAAATTGGAAGTAGAACAAATAAAAGTGGATGAGCCAGGTGGTTACTGAAGCATCTGCAGAGACTCTTGGCTGGTCTGAGTAGGAAAACCATTTACCAGAGTGATATCCAAGAAATTCTGACCTGAACAGGGAACACTTTAGGAAACACTTAAGAGTTGCACATTTGTTTGTCTCAGAAACTCTGTTTCATTCTAAACTTACTCAGAATGGGATCTGCCATACCTTGTCCCAATCCAACAGACCATTGGGAGACTATCAAAGGAAAGAGCAGAGATTTCAATTTAACAAAATTATTTTATTTCACATAGTCAAAGCACTAGATTTGCAAAATCTCAAAGTTGGAAGGGATTTCAGTGGCCATGTTTTCCATTTGGATGATGACCAGAAATCTTCTTTTCCATGTCACCAGTACCACCATCATCATCATCATCATTGTTATTTATCATCATCACTGTCATCATCATTATCATCCTAATATAAGTTCATTGAGAGCAGAAACTATTTGCAAGTACATAAAAATATGTGTATATATAAAATATATACATATTATATATATTTATAGATACAAATGTAATTCCTCATCTCATTATAATAATAATAGCTAGCATTTATATGGTACCTACTATATGCCAGACAACATGCCAAGTGCTTTAGGTAGTGCAGTAAATAAAGCCATGGATCTGGAAGACTCATCTTCATGAATTCAATTCTGACCTCAGACGCTAGCTATGGGACCTTGGGCAAGTCACTTAACCCTGATTGTTTCTCACACAGGACCTTCTCCAGTCATTCTGATTCATATCTGGTCATAGAATCCAGATGACTCCAGAGGAGAACGTGAGGCTAAAGACAGCACAGAACTCCCTCACTCAAATCCAATTCACTTGCTTACCATGGCATCACCTCCCTGGTGTCATGGTCTTCTTTGAGAACAAACATAATCACCATTCTATCCTCATAACATCCATGCAAGATATATTATTATCATCCTTATTTTATAGATGAGAAAATTGAGGTAAACAGGTTAAAAGACTTGCTCAAGATTACACAACTAGTAAGTGTTGAAGGCCAAATTCAACCAAATATGACCTTGTGCCTCCAAAATCAGCTAGCTCGCTCTCTCTCTCTCTCTCTCTCTCTCTCTCTCTCTCTCTCTCTCTCTCTCTCTGTTTTCTTGTACTACCTAGTTATTAGGTGTTCTCAATAAGTGACCAATCATCCTCTGACTGAAGATCTTCTGTGAAAGGGAAACACCCACTTCCTAAGAAAGTGCATTCCATTTCTGAACAGCTCTACTAGTAATTTTTTTTCCCTGATACCAAGGATAATTTTGCTTCTTTGCTCCTTCCACTCATTTTTCCTAGTTTGGATCTAATTCTTTCCTCTAGGTGTTTGCTTTTCAAACATTTGAGGATGGTTATAATGCCCTTCAATCTTCTTTCTCCAGGGTAATATAAAAATGTTTATGATCATTATTATAATCATATGGCACAATGATTTTGGGTGGAAACCAAATTCCAATAATATTTGCTTCCTTTGGGTGGATCTTCCTGTGACTCAGTTTTTCCTTCTAAAATGGAAAATAAAAACCTGAAGTGCAGGAAGGTGGAGAAAATGACTGCTCCAGGGTACCATTACAATAATGACATCTGCTCCATTTAATACAGGATGTTCTTATACTTGTAAATTTATAGCCCATGAAAAAAACAAAAGTGAATCTAAAGATTGGAAGAATTGTTGGAGGCAATGCCTGAACTGGGTAGGCAAAGGCAAGTTGCCTAAGGAACAGGAAGGAGGAGCAATATTCCTTTTTATAAATGTTCATAAGTTCACACCAGAGAATCTCTTCTCTGACCCCAGAGAACATTTTGTGTGCAATTAAGTCAAAATCTGTTTATAGTATAAGTTCAAAGTTTCTCATAAGCAAAGTAAAAGCAATTTTTTGGTAGTCTCTCCTGCTATCCTTGTGTACAAACATAAAGAGATATGACCTAAATTATAGCAAACTGGATCTGTAACTTGTTGAATAGCCACATCCACAGAGTAGTCATTAATGGAGCAATGTTGACTTGGAGGGGGTTTTTTAGAGAATGTTCAAGGATCTTTCCTTGACCCTGTGCATTCAACATTTTTTCAGTGAGTTGAATAAACTCATATATATGTGTGTGTGTGTGTGTGTGTGTGTGTGTGTGTATGTATGTGTATATGTATATGTATGTGTATGTGTATGTATATGTATATAACATGCTCTTCAAATGAGTAGATGATTCAAGGCTAGAAGGACTAACATATTGAGTGACCATCAGGACTCAAAAAGAATTTTGAACAGCTGGAGCATTAGTTGGATAATAAGCACAGTCACTTAACTTTTTTTTTTTGCTTCACTTTCCTCATCTGTAAAATGAGCTGGAGAAGAAAATGGGGAATCACTCCAATATCTTTCCCAAGAAAATCTGAGATAGAGTCATGAGTAAAAACAACTGAATAAATAACAATAAGCACAGTGCCTGGCACAATAGTAGGTACAATTGATTAATTAAAGATGAAAGTTGATAGGATGTAAATTTTTACATTTAGGTTCAGATAAAATCAATGTCGTTCTTGTAAAGTATAAAAAACCAGAAACCAGGGGAAATGTTTAAATATGAAAAATAACCAGGCATATAAGGAGACATGGGATCCAAGGGAGAAAAAGGAATAGCTTTTGAGGTGTGGAGAGGGAAAAGCTGTTGTAAAAGCTTCCACTTGAGTTGAGGACTTGAGTTCTGAGCCTCCCATAGAGAGCTTGTAATGATATGATTCCTTATAGATGGCCAGTGAAGTCCAGGTATGTCCTGCCTTAATAAGCTAAAATGGCAGAGGTAGAGCCAGGTACTTTTAGTTCTGCAATACTGAGGTTCCTTTGGATCTGCACTGTCATTATTTCACCTGGCCATATTCATCATGAAGTAACCCTCTCAGCCTATGAGTAGTTAGCAATACCCTTAGAAGAGGCATCTAATTGAAGAGGAGTTTAATTGAAAATGTGGGTTAAAAAGCTAAAATAGTGACTAGAAACATAATAAAACCCCCTCCTGTGAGCTTGAGAGAGACAAAATATCTAGAATAAGCAATGTCATTAAGTGTCATTGTACTTTCCCCTGGTAAGACCACCCTGCAATATGATGTTCTATGCTGGTCACTCTCTTTTTAGAAGGACAACAAGAAAATAAAGAGCATCAAGAATAGAGTAGCCAAGATGCTTAAGAACTGTATGGAGTGACTGGAAATATCAAACCTGGAAAAGAAAAATGACAGAGGAGGGTATGGTACATTAACTGTCTTTAATTATTTGAAGTTCTGTCAAATGAAAAGTGTGTTAAATTTCTCCTTGGTCACAGAGGGCAAAACTAGAAACAATGAATAAAAAATCAGAGAGACAGATTGAGGATTGATCAGGAACTCCCCTTACCCCAGGGCCACCAAAGAGGCTGAAACTGAATTCACATGGACTGATTGACTCTATTACTAGAGGGGTTGATCCAACAAGATTCATTTTCTCTTTGGGCTCTTTGCTCCCAAAGGTATCATAAGAAACTTTCTAAAGATAACTTACACTTGGTTCCAGTGTATCTGACTTCCTATGATGAATGTGGGAATCCATAAATGATCAAATTGATTTCATTAGTAAAGGAACTCAAATTCCCAGGTGAGAAAGCTCTCTTTCCAATGCAGATAGTGTTGTTTCTCTCTAAGATTAAATATGTGTCCAGTATGTGTGTGTGTGTGTGTGTGTGTGTGTGTGTATGTAAAACCAGTATATATGTAAGTATGGAACCAGTATATGTCAGAGATGGGGCTTGAACCCAGTGCTTCCTGGTTTCCTATCTACACCATTTATTAAATGCTGACACCATATAAACCTGGGAATTTAAATACAAGAAAGCAAGACAGTCCTTGTTTTCAAGGAGCTTATGTGATAATAGGGGAGAACAAGACAAAGATAGAGGGAAACTAGAAAGTGTGTTGAGGTGAGGGATAGGAAGTATGCATGTGGTAGCATGGCTTGGAAATGGTTCCAAGTGAGATAATATAATAGCTCACCTATGGCAGCCCCAGGTCACAGGGTCAGAGTCTGAATTCTGTTGGGAGGAGGAAGAAGATGAAGAGAATGGTGAGGTCTAGGCAGTATAGTTAGGAAATAGCTGGGAAATGACATGAAGACCTAGTTGCAGACAAAACAGGATGAAAGCTCATCTGTTAGAGATGAGAGAATCAAATAAAAGTCCAAGATTTAGTCTGTACAGGAACTCAAAGTAGTGATGTAGATGTTTACTTCACTCCATGGAATACACAGTAGACACAAAGGAGTCACCCAAGAACAGATACATTAAAGCCTTACAGCCATCAATTCTCCTTGATCAATCATTAACACCTACTATGGACCACCAGGCTCTGTACTGGATGCTGGGATTACAAATACAAAGAAGGAAAACTTGGGGTGATCATTGTTGCAACCATTTTGCTATTCTGGTAGAACCCTCTGGCTCTCACGGATTCCTCTAAGTACCTCTCACATCCAGAGCATAATTCTATGGTTCAGATTTTCCTTATCTCTCCCAAAAGGGAAAACATATCTTGGAACTGATGAACAAGAAATCTTTCCTTTGGATCTGCACTGTCTTAATAGCTGATTCCTCTCTAAGTAGAATTCTATTGAAAAACAACACAGGCAGATCTCTTTTCCAACAAAAATGCTGTATCAGAAAATCACCTTCTTTCTGTTTTTCTATAATGCCCACTGCCCAAACTTTTAAAATCATGAGCTCTTGATCATAGAGTTATGCACAAAGCAATCACCAAGGTTGACCCTGCCCCGGAATCTCCCTTTTCTATCTAGAAGGTTAAACTTTTGAGAATTCAAGTCTTCTTCCTCTACACAGAAGTTTGAATTCATAAATTTTGGTTACAAATTACTTATTTGGGCCAACTAGGTGCTCACATTTCTGTCTCTGCCATGTGTTTCTCCAGAAGATCTGTTCATTACCCATTTGATGCCATCTCATGAGTAAACACATGGAACTTTCTTGTGGCCCTGACTCAGGAAACCATTTTTCAGTTGGAGGGGATGGGAGGAAAAAGAGGGAGGAAGTAAAAAAGGGCATCAAGAATGGGCACCAGATAAAAAACAACCCATATGCAAAAATATTTAAAGTGGTTCTTTCCATAGTGGGAAAATTGAGGGGATGTTCATTAATTGGGAAATGGTTGAACAAATTGTGGTATATGAACGTGATGGAATACTATTGTCCTATAAGAAATCATGAGGAACAAGAGAATAGCTTGGAAAGACTTGAATGAACTAATGCTGAGTGAAGTGAGCAGAAACAGTACATTTTACACACTAACAGCAATATTGGATGATGATCAACTATGATGGATTTATTCATTTCTGCAGCACAACAAAGACAATTCTATAAAACTTATGATGGAAAATACCATCCATATCCAGAGAAGGAACTGTAAAGTTTAAATGCAAATCAAAACTTACTATCTTCAATTTTTTAAAGTTGTCTTAGGTATTAGGGTTTTTTCCTCTTTTGATTTCATCCTTCTTTGATAACATGATTGATATGGATGTATATTTAGCCAGGTTATATGTATCTATAGCCTATATTAGATTGCTTTCTGTCAGGGGACAGGGGAGGGAAAAAATGTAACACTCAAAAACCTTATAAAAATGATTATTGAAAACTGCTGTTGCGTGTAGTTGGAAAAATAAAATATTTTTTAAAATAAAAAAAGAATGGGCACCAGAATAACCATACTATATAGTAGAAGAAGTAGAATCAGAGAACCTGGGGTTAGATCCTTGCTCTACTACTTACTGTGTGAACTTAATACACAATTAACCTTTCTTGCTGTCCTATTAACAAGCCCCTCCTTCTCTCAGTTATGAGTATTTTTCTAACTGTTCCCCATTCCTGGAAGGCTTTCCCTCCTCATCTTTACTACGTAGATGCCTTCCTTCCTTCAAGCCCTAGCTATCAAATTCAGTTCTATTATCTATCATAAATTCTACTACATACCTAATACAAATCATTTTACTTCTCTGGGCTTCAGTTCCCTCTTCTGTAAAGTGAGGAGGGTAGTATTCACTAGATGTTGTCTAAGGTCCCTTCTAGCTCTAATCCCTAGGATCTTAGTGTAATGGGTGTTTCGCATATGCCAAGACCATCTAAAACAGATACATCCACATGGGAGATGGCAGGGTCCTGCTTCTGTGAGACAGGAAACCTGGCATCTGTGCGGACAATCTGCATTGGTCCATCATGTAGTGGGAGCAACTTCTTACCTTTGACTTTGTAGCCAAATCCTACCTTCTACATCTACAAGATATCTTTCCAAAAACCTCAAATTTAGCGCTTTCCTGTTTATCTTATATATATAGATATATAGAGATAGCCTGTTTGTATATATTTGTTTGCATGTTACCTCTCCCATATAACAATGAGCTTGTAGAGGAAGGGTCTTTTGCCTTTCTTTGTATCCCCCAGTACTCAGCACATGGCAAACTGCAGGTGGTTAATAAATTATTGACCAACTGACGGATTTTACAGATGACGAAGCTGAGGCTCAGGAGGAGGAGGAGGAGATTTCTCAAAGATCTGACACCTGGTAAATGACAGAGCCAGGAAACTAATCTGACTCTTCTGATTCTAAATCCTATGTTGTTTTTACCCCATCTTGCTCCCTTTATGGTTATACCTCTTGGAATATCAAATGCTACCCAAACACTTTTATTTGCAAGCGTCTTTATATAAAAAACTGCTCTTGTCACAACTGCTACAGATCCTGAATATAATAAATGTCTCTTTTCAAAGGGAAAAAAAGGAAGGAAGGAAGGAAAGAAGGAAGGAAGGAAGGAAGGAAGGAAGGAAGGAAGGAAGGAAGGAAGGAAGGAAGGAAGGAAGGAAGGAAGAAAAGATATTTTTAATGGAAGAAGGGAAAGATGGGAAAAAAAGATTTTTCTAATCTTGCCAAGAGCTCAACAAATACTGTGCCCTAGGTGGAGATGATGGAAAGAGACTGTAACCCTATCTTATCACAGTGATACAACTATGGGCCTGTAGTCCAGAATGTGTTCCCAGCCTTAATTTATTCCTGGAGGAAAAGGCTAGAAGAGACAAATCTTTGCTTTAATTAAACACTGGGGCTTTGAAGGTTGATGCTGAGGACTCAGAAGTGACTCGTTTCAAACTTTTTTGTTGATTGTTCCTTTGTCTACCTTGCTATGGAGGATGTGTTCACATTTTATTTTAGAAAGTAAATCAGTGCACTCAGGAGAGAGACAGAGAGAGACAGAGAGAGAGAGAGAGAGACAGAGAGACAGAGAGACAAAGAGACAGAGAGACAGAGAGACAGACAGAGAGAGACAGAGAGACAGAGAGAGAGGCAGAGAGAGAGAGAGAGAGAGAGAGAGAGAGAGAGAGAGAGAGAGAGAGAATGAACATGGAATAGAATGTTAAAGGACTGGAATATGAAAACCAGCCTTTCTAATACCTACTTATTACAAACCATTTTACCTTGGTAGGTCTCAGTTTTTTCATCTGTAAAGTGAGAAGGTTGGACTTCACTAGATGACTTCACCCATTACTCTAGGATTATAGGATTATAGAGGAAAACTGAGGCCCAAAAGTGTTAGGTAACTTGCTTAAAGTTACTCAAAGAATAATAGTGACAAGATTCAAACCTGGATATTTTGACTTCAAATCTAGAAATTTTCATTGTGCTTCCAAAAGAGAAAAGAAGAAAGAGGATTGGATTACATAGCAGTAGATCTAAATTTGAGTCTTGGCCCCTAAGTAACTATGTGATCTTGGGTACCTTATAGAGTCACTGAGAACCAAAATTTCCTCTAATGGAGATCTGGTGACTCATAGTCTCAGGGGATTATAAGATTATGGATGTAGAGTGGGGAGGCAACATGGAAATCATTTAGTCCCTCCCCTCAAGTTATAGATAAATAAATTGAGATCCAAAGGACTAAGTGACTTGCCCCAGATCACATAGGTATTAAGTGGAAGAATTAGGATTTAAACTCAGGTCTCTTGACTCCAAATTCAGATCTCTTTACTCAGACATTTCCTTTTTTCTGAATCTTACTGTCATCCTTTGTGAAAAGAGGAGTTTGTTCCATATAATACTTTCTAACAACTTGATGTATATTAGAAATAGTTTAATATGAGATATCTGATTTATAGTCCCTGTTCTGTCCCTAAATGGCTGCCACTTCCTCCCTTTTTCTGAGTCTCAGTTTCTCTAGAAAATGAAGATTTTGAACTAGATGACTTCTGAGGTCCCTTCTAGCTCTGGCAAGTCATTGATTCTGTAAATAATGTCAAATTTTTTACATTTGGTTCAAAAGTGTGACTTCACCTCACTCTAGTGAGGTAACTTCTCAATACAAATTAGCATCTTTGCTACAATTGAGCCTCTTAGAAAGTTGTCTAGGACTGTCAGAGATGGAACCAGACCACAGGGCCTCCTGACTCCAGTTCTTTATTCCTTTCGTTGCCCTGCCTCTCAGGATCACTCGGCATAATTTTAGATATAATGTTTTGTTTCTTTTTGACCCAATGTGTGATTTCCTTGATATGGAGAACTCCCAGTGAAGAAATTCCCACTCTAATTTGCAAATGCAACCAACTTGTCTGTGATTTATAGTCTTAGAGATGTTTGAAGTCCTAAGGTTAAGTGATGTGCTGAGGGTCACAAGACTAGTATGTATCAGAAGTGAAACTTGAATGCACGCCTTCCTGACTCACACTCACCCTCAGTGCACAAGATCACTGGCCACTGTATTATATCTTCTATATTATAAGTTATATAGTTTTTTCAAAGGACTGTTTCAAGAACTATTTCAAAGAAAATTACCTGGCTTTTCTAATACACCTGCTAAGGAAGGAGTCTTAGCCATTGTCATTGTCCCAATAAGACAAAGAGAAATCTTGGGAATGCCCTTCTGGTAAATACTTGTAGAAAGCATCAGAAGTGCACTGTCACAATAGATTAGCCAATCTGTTGGATCTGCAGGTTGATAAAAGATCAATAACAAAGAGCTGAGCAATTATGATGAACTGTTCACTCAAAGAAGTATTCTTGGGAAAATTAAAATGTACCAGAGGTCATGGACAATGCAAGAGAAATGGATTATTGGGTTTCCACATTAAAGGCTCTTTTGAAGGTTCTTAGCCCAGGGTTGGAGAGATCAGAGATAATGGAAGAGAAATAATATGAAACAAAGATTTGCTAAGATTTTGTTCAAATTTAAAGGCTAGAATGAAATTCAGGGAGATGAGGAATTGGGTGGGCTGTCAGGCAGGCAGAAGGGAGTAAAAGATCAGTGTTGTGAATTTGAGTTGGGGCTTCTTGTCTCTTTTTAACATATTCCTAGATCTGAAGTATTCCATATATGCATATTCTTCTTGAAAAGCCCCGAGTTCTGAATCCCTTGTAACTAACTATAACGACCAAGCTTGACCCTGAAAAAGAGATGAAAAAAATTCACCACTCTTACAACTTTGCAGAAATAAAGGATTATAGGAATACTGGATTTACTGTTGGGCCTAGGTGATGTGTTGGTTAGTTTTGCTTGAAGTGAATTTTTTTTCTATTTCCTTTTTTCTTCCTTCCTTCCTTTCTTTTCTTCCTCTCTCCCTCCTTCTCTTCCTCCCTATCTCTCTTTCTTCATTTCTTTCTTCCTCCCTCACTCCCCTACCTTCCCTCTCTCTTTCCCTTTCTTTCTTCCTCTTGTTTGAACAATATTTATGGAAACAAATGTGATAAAAAATTTTTCAATATTTTTAAGTAAGCAAAGAAAAATGATCAGCTTGATTCAAGGAATTCTAGTCTATTTAACTTCTTCCCTAACTTTTCCTCTTTAGGGACTGGAAATAACAGAATCCCAAGGTTCAGGACAGATCTTTTTGCTGAATAGCTTGTGGCTACAGAGGGAAATTTTGGTCAAGCACAGGCTGTACTAAAAAGTCACTTCAGATCTGTGAAAGTCATTTTCCTTATCTGGGTCTCAGTTTCTTTCTCTGCAAAACAGTTAGGTTTGGAATAGATGATGTATAATGTCTCTTCAGGTTCTGACATTTAATCATCAGAGTGACAACATAAGCCTAAATCCTAAGTAATGCCTGGAGGTTTGTAAATCACTTTATAAATATTATCTCAATTTGACCTCACAATAACCCTGGAAAGTATATGCTATTATTATCCCCATTTGATAGATAAAGAAAGTGAGGCAGACTTAAATAATTTAACCAGGATCACTAATAACTATCTGAGGCTAGAGCTGATTTCAGGTCCTCTTGACTTCAGGTCTAACACTCCATCCAGCTGCCTATGAACTTAAGAATGAAGCCTACCTAAACAAATTCTCTCATATTTACAGAATTAGAACCTGAGACCCTGAGAGGAGTTTGTTCAAAGCAAAAATAAAACCAAAAAAAAGTACCTTATCCAAAGTAAAAAAAAACAAAACATTAGCTGAACAGTACTTTAATCCATGCCATAGAGAACCACCCTGCTAAAAAAAATTCCAATTTTGTCAAACAAATGTTTCCAAGATTCTGAGTTTTGTCATTTAAAACTGAGAAAGATATAGAAAGACAGAGACAAAGAGAGAAAAGAGGAGAGAGAGAAAAGGAGGGAGGGAAGGAGGAGAGAAGCAGAGACAGTTGGAAGGAATGAGAGAGAGAGAGAGAGAGAGAGAGAGAGTTCTTTAATCAAGAAGTCTGCAGTAGGGAAATGATAAATATTCTTCTAAGAAATCCTAAAATCCAGATTAAAGAAAAATTTACAAAAATGGTGATGTTTCACTGATATCTTGAAAAATCAAGCCATTGTTTTATTCAAAAATGTCATGTCTCTAAAACCAGTGTCTCAGAACAGAAGCAGTAGACTCAAGCTTAAACTTCAAGGTTTCTTTTTCCCTTAAAAAAAAAATGTTTTATTGATGTTTATGTATTGTTCATTTGACAAAACTAGAGTATGTGTATATGTAAAGATATATATATGTATATATATATATATATATATATGCACATAACATATATGTCATGATTTCCCTGACCCATAAAACTCTAGAACCCTAATTTGTAAAAATTAAGTACAATTGAGGCAATTAAGTGGCACAGTGATAGAGCACTGACCTTGGAGTCAGGAGGACCTGAATTCATATCTGACCTCAGACACTTAATTACCTAGCTGTGTGACCTTGGGCAAGTCACTTAGCCCCACTGCCTTGCAAACCCCCCAAAAAAATGAATGCTGAAAAATTAAGTACAATTAAGCCTACCAATGAACACATTAGCTATGACTAAAAATAGATACCTTATTCTGCATTTATTACCTCAATACTAATCGGTGAGAGGCATGCTTCACCATTAGTCCTTTAAAATCACAATGGGTCACTATGCTGATCAGTTTTTGTTGTTGTTGTTGGGATTTTTTAGGTTTTTGCAAGGCAAACAGGGTTAAGTGGCTTGCCCAAGGCCACACAGCTAGGTAATTATTAAGTGTCTGAGACTGGATTTGAACCCTGGTACTCCTGATTCCAGGGCCAGTGCTTTATCCACTGTGACACCTAGCTGCCCTGGCTGATCAGTTTTGAAGTCTTTCTGTGCCATTTTTCTTTAATGTGATTGCAGTTATTATGTAGATTGTTTTGCTAGTTCTGCTAACTTTGTTCTGTATTAGTTTATACAAGTCTTCCCAAGTTTCCATGAATTCTCCAAATTCATATTTCTTAGACTATTAAGAATATTTCATCACATTTATATTTGTATAAAATAATTTTTCACCATTCAAAAATCAATGATTCTCTTGGGAACTTTTTAGTAATTAAGATTCTATATGGTCCAGAGGTTCTCATTTCCAAGGCTATCTAAACTTGACTCATTTTCCTCTCTCATTTAGGTATACTCAATTCTCTTACAAGAAAAGACATGAAAAATAGATCAAGTTAGATACATATAACAAAGCATATAGAAAGGACTCACATCTTTCTATCAAGGAAACTTTACTTTCTGTTGAGTCCCAACCTCTCCCAGAGATCTATGCATATAGTGA
Organism: Macrotis lagotis; assembly: GCF_037893015.1. Lineage (NCBI taxonomy): Eukaryota > Metazoa > Chordata > Mammalia > Peramelemorphia > Peramelidae > Macrotis > Macrotis lagotis. Next base: position 256,983,060 of record NC_133658.1, on the reverse strand, counting down.
CTAACATAAATGTAGACTCCATACATGTAGTGACACACTAAGGTTTAACCCAAGAAATAGGGATTGCTAGAGAGTCAACTCTCTTTTCTCTAAACCTGTACAATCCACTTGACTCAAAGCAGTGAAAGGTATGACTTTACTTCTCCTTACTATGGCTCTGTGTCTCATTGTTCTTTGGTTCCAACCCTTACTTTGATAATTTGGTTCTCTGCTTCACTAATTCCTATACATATAGCTTGATTTTATTTGGCCTCTCCACTCCTGTCAAGACTTCGAAGTTCTGTTATTCTGCTTTTACTATATTGTCTCCATTACCACTTCCAGGAACTGCTGCCACCTCTACAAAAGTTTATGGCTTATTTCGAATAAGACTAATTGAATCAATATGGCTCTGAGAGAGTCAAAACATGTCCCATTCCGGTGTCAATAGGGCTTATTGCCCAACCCAGTTAGCACATGAAAGGATCACTTAGGCAGCTGTCACGACCACCTGATTTGGCCTTCTTGACCAAGGGTTGCCACCCTTTTCTTCTGGAGAAGTTCTGCACCACCACCACTCCAACCACATACACACACACACACACACACACACACACACACACACACACACGCTCAATGCCTCCTGCTGAGTCTATTTTAAAGTTAGCTACCAATAAATTAGGGCAACCACAGAGCAAGCTCTGCTCAGGGACATCAGAATTTCCTCTGATTTGCTCTAATTTTATCTTTAGTACATCATCTCACTTACTGTAAAGACATACATTGCAGATATAGAGATGCTCTCTCCAGAAGACAGGAGATATGTTCCTGTGGAGATGAGTGATATGACCTTATTGACAAACAGACTAGATCCTAATTAATTTCTTGTCTCTCTCTCTCTCTGCATCCTATTGCTATTCAAAAAAAAAATGAGTTTTCAACAGCATTCATATTGGCTAGAGAGAAAACAAAAATTAGTAGCAAGCAATATACTTCCTCAAGGAGTTTGTTTCAAAAGATGCCAAGTATCGATCAGTATTGAAACAAATGACTTTAGTATTTATCTCTGGAGATTATTCCATATTTAACACTATCTACCTATCTATCCATTGAAACTTTGTTCTGACAGAGCGAAAGACCTGCTCAAGGATATTAATGCAATATGTCAACAAATTTAAAAGTCTGGGTGAAGGCCTTACCTGACTGTAGGCTTTTCCCTTTCCAACTGCCCTTCCCTGCCAGAATATTAGGGCAAGAGGAAAGATACTGAAAGAAATAGTTGAAACTCTTGGCATGTTGAAAAGCCTTGCTTTGTTGAAAATTTTTGCCTCTCACTTTTCTTCAGCTGTTTCCTCTTCTGCTGGCAAGGTCCATCAGTAAATTTAATTTACATTCAGTGGGCACATCAACTGGCTCACTTAGTCACTCAGGGACCTGACACTGCTCTCTCTTTCTGTCTTTTTCTTTTGGTCTTTTATCAGTTCCCCTGTTTATAGAAACCCTTCCCTCCCCCCCTCCAGTGAGGGCCTCTCCCACAGGCAGAGCAGCAAGAGATGGATGAGTTAATCAATCAGTAGCTGAAGCACATTTGAGATGATTGGAGTGGGGTCTAATGTGTAGGTGTCACTGCAGCCTCTCTTCAAACTTCTCTGTGTTCTTCAGAATACTACATGGGGAAATAAGAATACAGAAGGGAATCCAAGCCTCTTTTTCCTGACTGCTTTTAGATCTACTTCATACTAACAATTCCACAAGTGCCCATAGGCACACACACACACACAAACACAGACACATACACACACACACACACATACACACACACACCCATATACCCTTACATACAAATATCTATACTGTATTCCAACATGAGAATGAGCAAATGGAGCAAGAAAAAAAATAATTCTAATATAGAAACCCCCCAAATGAGAATGGAAATAGAGAAACCAAATTCTGAGTACATCTGTCAAATGTGCAAGTTTAAATAAAGAGGTGACAGAGACAGCGTCAACCTCTTTGATACTGCTAGGATAGCAGAATATTTATTTGAGAGTTTATACTGAAGTAGGCAAATTCATATAGCATAATCCCTCGGCTTTACTAGTGGACTCAAGAGGCAATATCTCTGTATCTTCAGATATTTAGCCTAATCCATTTTGTCAAATATGTATATTATAATTGATTTTCACCACAATTTGAAAGGCAGCATGGTATAATGGGAGTCAGAAGTTCTAGGTTGGAATTCTAACTTTGCCTCTTCCTAACTTAATGATTAGATAAGTCACTTAACATTGAATAGCCTTATAAGATCATATAATTTAGAGCTACAGATAATCTTAGAAAACTATGTAGTCCTTATTTTTATATATGAGAAAACTGAGGCTCAGTTTCATGACTTTCTCAGTGTCACATAGGAATAGCCAGTTTTATATCTGTAGTAAGGAGTGACACCAGAATCTGAACACAAGTCCCCTGCTTTTTCTATACACCATATATTTTGTTTCTTCACAAGTAAATATTTTCTAACATTTCAAGTTTCTGCCATGAAATGAATCCCTCTACCAGTGCAGATCAAAATCCCTCTAATCCTTCTTGGTTATTTGCTGAGGCTAGGGTAAAAAATTCTCAATCAACAGCCAAACTTCTTGTGATGAGAGACTCTATACTTAACAAGACTGGATGACATACTCAGCTTCATTGACTCTCAAATTTGGATAGGATCATTTGTTATTTCATCTATTAAATAAGGATTGGGGGGGGGGGGGGACCTGACACACATTCCCAAATGTTCTTAGAAAAACCAAGGACCCAAGTGAAATAATAAAAACTAACATTTATATAACACTTTAAAGTTTTCAAAGCATTTGCCGTGTATTATCTCAATCTGGTCTTTACAGCCATCTTGTGAGGTAGGTACTATCATTAAACCCATTTTACATGTAAGAAAAATGAGATTAAGGGGCTAAATAACAAGTGACAGAGCTAGTAGGTATCTAAGGCAAGATATCAATCTTGATTCCAATCTTGCATTCTATTTTCTGTACTATCTAGTTACCAAATGAAGTATGTAAGATTCTCTGGAAAGCTAAAACCACCATTATACTTCAGTTATTATTATTTTTTATACACACTCACTCAAACACACCTTGTTGGTATGCCAGTGTTCTAAATAGCTCATACTTTCAAATTTAGTCTCCATTTTTAATCTAAAAAAAATGCTAAAGTTTCTCAAAACTCTCCAGATGGTAGACATTTTATCTTGTCCCTTACTTTTTCTTTAAGATTGCCTACTGAACCCAATCCTGACATAACCCAAGAACTGATCCTTGATAGTTCAGCTTGTGCTATTCCTAGTCTGAATTTTTCCATAAAAATGACATGAAGTGTCTCTAGGTAAGCCACCATTTACATCACAGGCAAGCCAAGGAACAAGGATCTATTAACATGCCACAAGTCTGCTCTGTCTTTGTCACATAAAAACACGAGAGCATGGAACATTTGAAGTCCATGATTAATACTTGAGTTTCCTTGTTTTGTTGAATAATCAATGTTTTGTGTTTGTGTTTGCAGCCAGTACAGAGACAAGTGTTAACCAGGGTAATGTGGCCACTTCTTTCCATAAAACAATGGAGATAAGCACTGTTTCTGAGGCCAACGGAAAGAATCTTGGGAAGGAGGCCAAAGCCCCAACACCAGCTGCTAAATCTCGTTTTTTCTTGACACTCTCGCGGCCTGTACCAGGACGTACCGGAGACCAAGACACAGATTCATCAGTTGGATCAGTGAGCCTGGATGTCAGCTCTGAAAACCCCCCAGCAAACAAAGCACCAAGTGAGAACATGAAACTTCCGGCAACAGCTGCACTGGAAGAAGATTCAGATAAAACCCAAAACCAGGTCCCAGCTGAAGCATCCTTTAGTACTACTGAACAACCAGCATCGCCTCCACCTGAGGCAGAGGGTGCAGCCCTTCTTAAACCCAAGGAACCCAGTTTTTTTGACAAATTCTTCAAACTGGACAAGAAAAAAGAAAATATACCTGTTCCCATTGGAATCCAAGAGGGAACTGAGAATACAGAGAATCAACACCTGGACAGAGAGACTCCTGGATTATCAAGCCAGTCAAACAATGTCCCAGAGGAGAAGGCAAGTGTTTAAACAGGAATATCCATTTCATTCTTAATGAAATCTCATAAGAGCATTAATGGGGTAAGACAACTTCACATATGTTGAACAACAGACACCAGGGGCCTTGACAAAGGTATCAAGTCATTGACCTTTTAAAACAAATAGGACATTGTAGTGTAGTGTCTCCCTGATGTTTTAGCTGACAGGAACATCTGTTTGAAGAGCACTACCAGCTGTTTCATCTGTTTTGTGTAAAAAAAAAATGTGATGTGACTGCCACAAAAATGAGTTCATCCTATTTAACAGAATTTGAGATAGGAAAGTTATTAGGTGGTCAATACATCTGGCTGCAAAAATAGTCAAAATGTCACAATTATTCCTCGTCTTAGAGAGGTCATAATTTGCTTCATGTTAGAAGTCTGTTGTTTCACTAATAATAGGTGTTGTGTGAGTGATTTGAGGGACATTTTTTTTCTTTCTGAAAATTCTCACTTGTACCATTTCATAGCAGTAGATCAAGGTATTCTGAGAATGGTATTTCTACTTACAACATGACTATATCTTGATCAAAAGTTTCTCTTTTCAGAGACTATTGTCCCAAACCAGATATTTCTACTCCTTAGCAAACAAAGACAAAGTTCCTTTTAGTGTTTGGGCAGATCATTGTTTGAATGTATGTTTGTTTAAAATATTTAGGGCTTAATTTTATTCAGGTCTACAACTAGTAGAAAAGAAAATGTGAGTTGATAAGGTTCTCTCTCTCTCTCTCGCTCTCTCTCTCTCTCTCTCTCTCTGTCTCTCCCCCCTCTCCCTCCCTCCCTCCCTCCCTCCTTTCCTCCATCCCTTCTTCCTTCCCTCCTCCCTTCTCTGACACTGAGCCACTATTAATAGACTTTTAAATCAATTCTGGTTTAAATACAAAAAGTGAGAGATCAAGCACCTCTGGTAGAACTGGACTGAGAAAAAATGCAATGTGGTTGTGGATTTTTCTATTCTATTTGATTAGAAAATTATTTTTTAGACACTTTGAAATAATTGGTTCAAAAGCCTCCCTCCAAAAGTGTACCTGCTGTTTACACTAGCTAGGTTGTTTCTGTCTGTGCAATTCACACATTGGGTCTTGAATGTTCAAGCAACAATGGCCAAGACTGGAGTAGAAAAAGAGGTACAGGGGTAGTGATAAAGGAGTTTATAGATGAGTTTATAGTTTATGAAATGAAATGATGAAGGGGGAATATTATGATCCAATTTAACTGAGTTTATTTTAAGGAGATGTGTCCCTTGACAAAATCCTAAGTTTCTAGGAACCTCTATCACCTATAGGGAGGCAATTTCTGAATAGACAAATTAACTCTAGATCAGATAATCTGGGTTTCACTATTGTCTCTGGCACTAGTTAGCTGAGTGCCCATGGTCAAAGCAATTCTTCTCCCTGAACTTCTTCTTCCTTACCTGTAAAATGAAAGCTTTATTCTAAATGATCTCCACTATCCCTTCCTGCTCTTAAAATCCTATATTCCTATTGTCTGTTAAATGAGGGGAGGGAAAGAAGGGGAGAAGGAATAAAGAAGTCAACCATTGATTTAAATAATATTTATGAGCATAAATTCTTAAGTTCAGACTTCTGAAGCAAGAATTAATTGAGGGAAATAATCAGATACTATTTTCTTCTGGAAAATAAAAGTCATTCTGGACCTATTGAGTTGCGTTGAGAAAATGGAACTGTTTTCTAATGAAATAGAATCATAAGACTGAAAGGTAACTTGAGAAGTCATTTGATCCCATCTCCTAGCTTCCAGACAGTGCTGCACTACTCATATACTTCCAAAGTTATCCAGAGGAGGAAATTTCACAACTTACTATATTTGGTAAGCCAGTTCGTTGTTTTATAGCCTTCTCAAGAATAGTCTTAAAACATCAAAAAAAAAAAAAAGCCTGATGACCAAACAGCAACAGTGAACAAGGTTTCAATCCCAGGGATGCTAAAAGTGAACATCCTATATTTGATATCTTTCTAATTCTATTATGACAGAAATTTGGGGAGAACATTCCATTTTGAGTGTGTTGAAAAGGGGTATTTGAATCTAAAGATGAGGAGATATACTAGGAACAATGTAGTAGGAAACAGTGCAGTAGACAAAGTACTAGATTTAGTCAAAGGAGGACCTAGTTCTTCCACTTACTTCCTGTTATGACCATGGACAGTTTAATCTATATGGACTTCAGTTTCCTCAACTACAAAATGATTTCATATCTAAATTCATGAAGCTATGACAGGTGTATAGCTATTGCCAAGCTAGGGAAAAGCTATAATAATCACTTCAGAGAGCCAAAAGTTAAAACCTGTCTTCCAATCTGGAAAATGGGCCAAAACTTCAATATTCATGTGTGAAACATGTTTTAGTTGTCTGAAGTTGGCACAATCTAAAAATCTTTACTGGATGATAGCCATCATTAAAACTGCATTATTAGGGGGTGGCTAAGTGGCAAAGTGGATAGAACACCGACTCTGGAGTCAGGAGTACCTGGGTTCAAATCCAGCTCAGACACTTAACAATTACCTAGCTGTGTGACCTTGGGCAATTCACTTAACCCATTGCCTAGCCCAAAAAAATCCTGAATTATTGAACAATGTATTCATATTTCAAATAAAGCACAGAGATGATATGGAGGAGTCATGTCATTCATTCATGCATGCACGCAAGCATGTAAAATGGCATTGTGGAAAAAGTGCTAGATTTGGAATCCAAGATCTGGGATCAAATATTCAAATTCAACTAGTAGTCTTTCCATGGACAAGTCACTTAAATTCTCTGAATTTCAACTTCCTTATTTATAAAATGAATCTAATATCTATAGTTTCTTCCTCACAGAGCTGTTTTCAGGCTCAGATGATTATATTTATATATATGCATATGTATGCATATATATGCATCTGTACATGTATGTATTTTTCATACTTTGAAGCATTATATAAAAGTCCATTGGCATAATCAATATTTGTTCATGTCTACCATGCCCTGTCTAACTCCTTCACCAAGTGCATAGATCTTCCAAATGAGCAGAAATTGTGCATGTCATGGAAACAATGCTGGGCTTTGAATCAGGGGAGCTGATTTTTGAATGCTGGTTCTACCACCTATTAGCTATGTGGCCATGAGGAAGTCATTTAAACTTTCCATGCTTTCAGGCTTTTTGCATTTAAAATGGGGATAATGCTGCTTTCACCATCCATTCCATGGGGTTACTTTGGGGAAGATATTTCTTCAGCTTGTTTTGGTATACTTTTTTCTTAATTGTACAATGACTTTTTGGTGAGTTGGTAAGATTTTATCTTAAGATAAAAAACAACAACAATCACATACGGAAAATTATAAATGTTATCTAGTCTAAAAAGTAACTCCATGGAAACAGCTCAATGGGCAAGAAGTTTTATGTAAATGCCAATGAGGACTGGCTAGATGTGTTTGTAAATGATTTCAAGGAGCCCTCTGATTGTTTGGGACAGTTGTCTGATCCACAGATTGCCCGTTCTTTATAAATCAGCTATTCTTTGTGGAAGATGGTAGGACCAAGCCCTCAAATAGCAACAACAAAAAGCTCCTCATACATCTGCTTCCAGTGACTGGAGCTCAATATTCTACATAGATGATAGTCAAAGGATTGCCCCAGTATCCTTAGGGTAAATTAGAACTTGGGTACAGAATTGTCAGATGTTCTTGCAGTTCGGCATAACGCCCTCCTTGAATTGAAATATCAATTCCAGCTAACAGATAGAATTGTGAATCAGTAGATGTTCCCATTTCATTCTAAGGCTAACACACAAACCTTCTGTGTTTCATGAATGACAATCTCATTTTGTGCACTATAAAACTACATTCAGAGCATAGCATAATTAAAACAAGGCAAGAATTCATGCACTAATGAAGCATTTACTACATGGGCCAAAGAACAGATAAATTATATGCCTGGAATGTCTCACTGAGCAGTGATTCATGCAAACAAAAGTGTTGGCAGGAATGGGTTCTTTTGATTTTCCCCCCCTAACAAGTGAACCAGCACTATATGATAAGCATTTAAAATATTTATCACAAAAAAAATCCAAACTAATCAAAGAAAGACATTTAACTTTTTATGGGCAGAAAAACCTTATTTTCTATTATGAAACTGCTTCTTTTTCCTTCACTATAATGTTTTTTAACCTGAAATTTTACCAAGATGTTTGAGTAACATTGAAATACATAAGCAAAGTTACAAATGTATCTAGTCTAAAAAGTGACTCAATGAGAAGAATTTAAGGGATTTGAAGGAGAGTTTCCTTAGGGAAGCTTTCCATCACTTCCTCTCACAGGTTCTGATTTGCAGACCCAAGGGTATATATAAACTCTCTTTCCTCCTTTCCTATTCAGAAATGAGAGAGGAATAAAACATGAGGCAAGTATGTTAGGCAAATTAGGACTATCTTCATGGTTTTCATATTGGGAATATCTTCTTGTGATCAAATCATAAATGTCAGAGCTAGCAGAAACCTTAGAGATCATCAAGTTCATTGCCCTGATTTTATAGAGGAAACTGAGGCTGAGAGTGGATAAATCTCTTGATCAAGGTCATGTGGGAAATAAGTAGCTGAGACAAGACCTGAACCTATTGTCTCTGACACCAAATCCAGCTCCCATTTTCCCACAACATGGACCATCTCCATATGTTTGTTTGAATCCATTAAGTAAACTCAAATTGTCTACTGAAACATTCTACACACATCCCATAATATTGAAGATGGTTAGCATTGTGACACACCTTTTTCATGTGGTTTTCATTTTATTTTTTAAATTCTCATGTGACTTTCAAATACCTAAGTATAATTGTAAGTGCTTGACCTGGGGTACTTATGAAGAACTATGTGTATGAGGAACTAATTCATCTTTACTTGTGGATCCATTTGAGGTACATACATCTAATTTTTATCCAGTCCAGTAATGGTGCTTTGACTCATTGTGCTTGCATCATTTCTTTGGTATGGAATAGTGTGGGAAGAGTAGTTAGCCATACTGCTTAAAGATCAGATTGGAATTTAGCTACAATGTCTAGTGGTTCATGTTTTAAAATGTTTTTTTCAAGAAAGCAGCTTTCCTTCAGGGAGTATTTCAAACCAGAAATGAAATGTATAGAATGAAAAAAATTGCAATAAGCAGTACATATGGGTCAACTAGGTGACACAGTAGAAAGAGCGCTGGGCCTGAAGTCAAAAGACTCATCTTGAGTTTAAAAATCCAGCCTCAGACATTTATTAGCTGTGTGACCCTAGACAAGTCACTTAACCCTTCTTGCCTCAGTTTTAAAATGATCTGGAGAAGGATTTCACAAATTACTCTAGTAGTTTTGCTAAGAAAACCCCAAATAAGGGCAGCTAGGTGGTGTAGTAGATAAAGCACCGGCCTTGGAGTCAGGAGTACCTGGGTTCAAATCTGGTCTCAGACACTTAATATTTACCTAGCTGTGTGGCCTTGGGCAAGCCACTTAACCCCATTTGCCCTGCAAAAAAAAACCCAAATAGGTCACAAAGAGTCAGATAGGACTGAAACAATTAAATAACAACATGCATTTGTAAAGTTCTAGGACATAGACTTGAGTCTAAGTTCTACCACTTATCTATGTGACCATATGAAAATCACTTCAAATCTCTTGGCTTCAGGTTCTTCATCTTAGTGCTTAGCACAATGACATATATAAGCAGGTGATTAATAAATAATTAATAATAAATAATTATTGATTATTGAGTCTCTTGAAAAATGGACTAAAGTATACCGAATACCGCTTCTAGCTCATCATTTCATGAACCTTTGAATTTCAATGTCATCACATTAATTAAAACATGTTTTTCATAAAAAGGGAGGGGCAGCTAGGTGGCATAGTGGGGGGGCGGCTAGGTGGCATAGTGGATAAAGCACTGGCCTTGGAGTCAGGAGTACCTGGGTTCAAATCCAGCCTCAGACACTTAATAATTACCTAGCTGTATGACCTTGGGCAAGCCACTTTACCCCATTGCCTTGCAAAAAAACTAAAAAAAGGGGGGGGGGGATCAAATTTTCAAGTCTTTTGATGTATATCTGTTTCTTCAATGTTCTGAATGAAGGAGTCTACCTGTTCCAGTGGAAAAAAAACATTATATTAGGATTCACAAGTCCTGCATTCTAGTACAAGTTCTGTTAATGATTGACTCTGTGGTCTTTGGCAATTGACACAACAACAAAATCTCCTTTCCCTCATGGATAAAGTAAGGATGTTGGACAAGGCGTATCTAATATCCTTTTCTAGTGACAACATTGTTATATTCTAAGGTCCATCTCAACTCAGCCCTGACATTCTATGTTCTCTGAGTTCCCTTTCATTTCTAAATTTTGCATCATGCATTTAGGTTTATGCATGTATGTCCAATATATTTTGACAAAAATCACTTAACCTGTCTTTTGAGACACAGTTTCCTCATCTGTAAAATGAGACTAGATGGTTTCTAAAGTCTCCTATCAGCTCCAAATCCTATGACCCCATTACATAAAGATGAACATGGTCATTATGTTTGAGGGCTCTATTAGTTTATTGTCTTCTTGTCAAGTTCATTTGTTGCTAGATCTATTGGCATTTCCTCCCATGCCTAAAGTAGTGATTGCTTGTTTCTTACTCCTCTCACAGCTTTAAAGACAGCACTATTGGAAAATCCTTATTTAAGTTGACATTGAATGGGTTTGCAACTAAATTCCAAATGCCCATGTTAATGGAAGAACAATCAGTGTATTCATTCCATTTCTTTTCTAAAGGTGAATAATTCATAGATTTTTAAAAATATTCTTTGTAAACCAAGATCGGTTTATGGGCAGATACATAGAACAATAGATAATATCATGCCTGAAGCCAGGAAGATTCATCTTTCTTAGTTCAAATCTGGCCTCAAACACTTCATAACTGTGTGACCTGGCCAAATCACTTAACCCTTTCTTACCTCAGTTTCCCCAACTGTAAAATGAGCTGGAGAAGGAAATGATAAACCAATTCAATTTATTTGCTTTGAAAACCCCAAATGGGATAATGATTGAAAAAAATAATTAGATTTGTATTTCCATAATCCAGGCTTGGCAAATCAAGCCTAGGAAATATTTTGCCTAGGAAAATTAAAAGCTAGATAAAAGCATACTTTGTGAATCTTAACCTCATATGACTAGAATTACATAATAAGCTAAGCCATATTTTATATTTCATGTGATTACAAAAAAAACTGGTTAAAAGTTATAAAAGTGAAAATATTGTTTTGACCCATTATTACTTCCTAGAAGAGCTTGATATAAGACAACCACCAAAATGAAAAGGCTAAAGGATCTAGAAATTACTATGGCCAAGAAGCAATCACCTTACAATCAATCAAAAATTTAGAACTTAACAAGACAGATCATCATAACTAGTGTCCTTACTGAGATTCATCCAGTGTTAATTATGTAGCTAGGAAGAAAACCAGATAAGATTCCAATGGATATTTTCTAATTTCAAAACCATTGAACTTTCCACTAGAACATCTTACTAAGTAGAACTCATTCACAAAATTCTATTGGGGGCAGGGAGAGAGAGGAAGGGAAGGAGAGATGGAGAGATGGAGGAAGGAAGGAAGGAAGGAAGGAAGGAAGGAAGGAAGGAAGGAAGGAAGGAAGGAAGGAAGGAAGGAAGGAAGGAAGGAAGGAAGGAAGGAGGGAGGGAAAGAAGGAAGGAAGGAAGGAAGGAAGGAAGGAAGGAAGGAAGGAAGGAAGGAAGGAAGGAAGGGAGGGAGGGAGGAAGGGAGTAGGGAGAGAGGGAGGAAGGAAGGGAAGGAGGGAGGGAGAAAGGAAGGAAGGAAGGGAGAGAGAGGGAGAGAAGGAAGAAAAGTACTAAAAGAGAAAAGAAATAGCACATGAAGTACATCCAAGTCAAGTAATCTTAAAAGGATTTGCAAATTAATTCAGAAGGACAAAAAAAACAGATACACAAGGTAACAGCATTATAAGTATTTTATAGTAATCTACATTCACTGACAACAGTAATGAAAATGTCACATCTAGATGTCTCAAAATCTGATGCATTTTGAAAGAAAGAAGAGATAGAATTTAAGAAAATGGTGCCCAGAAGAGTAGCTGTATCTCACTAAATTAATATGCAAGATATTTGTACTGGAAAATCACAATTTTCAAAACACTTAGACATTGATTCTCAAGATGTCAAAAGAGAAAACATTTCAAAAAAAAATCACAGATGATGATTTTCAAAAAAAAAAGCAACTGAGAAGATACCATAAATTAATGATCTACTTCATCTCAACAAAATGTTTATGAAAATGATCTGTTCAGTCATTGAAGGCATCCTCAATTTAAATATGAGAACAAGTAGGTTTTCATAGGCAGTTTTTAATAGAGGATTGCATTTTCATAATCATACAACTGGTTGAGAGAGGTAAAGAACATAAAATCATGATGTATCTATTCTTTGACTTTAAAAATTTTTTACCTGATAAACCAAAATAAGGCCTTGAAATCTTTTTCTTCTATAAATAAATAAAATTCTATGAGATTCCTTGAATATATAACTAAGAAATTACTTTGATCAACAATCCACTGAATATTTACATCAAGCAAGGTGTTAAATGGGAAGACAAATGTTCACTAAAAATAGTCACCTACAGTGACATATCCTAAGTTCATTTTAAGAATTTTTTTTTTGACAGCAAGATTCTCTGAGTATTCTTATGTATAGATGAACATTGTTTGCACCAAGTCTTGGTATATTACAAAGTCCCTTTAAATATAGTTATAAGAAAGATATTAGCTTAACCAACCACAATGAAAAACAAAATGGATAAAATGTATTGCCTAGATTATGACATGTAGCTAGACAGTCAGGTTGAATTGATGCATCACTTTGAACATTATGGGCAAGTACAGTGGATAATGGAACTGAGTAGAAGGGGGAAATGTGGTTGCATTGATAAACTATGCAATGCTTTTAGTGATCTCTAGATGTACTTAACTATAAACTTTTCCTCTTTAACACAAATAGTGCCCTCTGAAGCTATCTGGTGTGATTATTCCAGAAGTGTTTTAATTACAAATAATGTTAAAGGTCAATGAAAAAATGCATGATCAGTCAATGAATCAATTAACATTTTTAAGTGTTTACTGTAGGCACAAAGTCAAAAACACATCCCCTGTAACCTCATGGAGCTATCATTCTAATGGGAGAGATAACATGAAAATAACTGTAATATAAGGTATTTATAAAGTATGAATGAAAAGTTACCTCAAAGAAAAAGGCAATAGCAATAGAGAATTAGGAAAGGTATCTTGCACAAGATGAAATTTGATTCAAATCTTGAAGGGAAACTAAGAGATAGAGTTGAGGAAGGAGAGAATTCTAGCCATGGGGAACAACCAATTAGAAAGTAGATATGAGAGATGGCATATATACTCTAGGATTAGTAAGGAGCACATTTATATGGTAGAGAGAAGTAAAATATTAGAAGGCTGTAAGAAGGGGCAAAGTTGTGAAGAGCAGAGTAGAGATTTGTTCTTGGAGGTAATAATGAGCCTCTGGAGCTTCTTGAGTTATGAGAATGGCATAGTCAAGTCTAAGCATTAGGAAAATCATTTTGGCAGCTACTTTGGGGGTGGGGAAGGTGGACTGGTGTCAGGAAAGACTTAAGGTGGAGAGACCAATTAATAGATTATTTCAATAGTTCAAATGAGAAGTTATTAATGCCTGGATCAAACTACATGATTGAAGAGAAGGGGACACATTTAAGAGATGTATCAAGGTAGAAATGGCAAGATTTAACAATGGATTAGAAATGTGGGATGAATAAGAGATCATCAGAGATAAACAAAGATTGTGAGCCTAGTCAACTGGTAAGATGATGGTGCCTATGACAATAAAAGGAAATTCAGAGAGGAAAGGGATAAGACTGAGGAGAGAGGTGATAAGTTCTGATTCGGACATGTAGAATTTGAAATGTCTATGGAATATCGAGTTCAAATTTTCCAAAACTTAGTTAATGATGTGGTATTATGTCTCAGGAGTAAAACTAGGGTTGGATATGTAGATTTAGAAGTCATCTGAATAAATATAATAATTGAACCAAATTGCTGCTGCTATCTCTAAGTGAAATAGTATAAAGAAAAAGGAGAGCCGGGTCCAGCACAGAGTCTTGGGGGATACTTATAATTAGACTTCAATATGTCACCAATGATGACTTGTGTAAAAGAAGCAATGTAAAAGATATTGATTTTAAGAGAATGAATGAAAATGGAGCTGGGTAAGTTACATAGGAAGAAATAAAAAATATGAGATGGGTCAGTGATAAACTTATGTTCTTAAGATATTAAAAGAACCAGAGGAAAGTCTCCTACATTCTTGGGTAGCTCCTTCATGAAGGATTTGTAGGAAAATATAGGCATTCAGGGAGTATTCACTGCAATAAAACCATGAATCCTGTGCAGTATTTTATATTGACCATAATATTTCATTGATTCACTCAACAGATATTTATTAAGCACCTACAGTGTGCAATGCATAGCAAGTATGTCCTATGTGGTATTTGAAAGATATGTAAGGCTAATCATATAATCAGAAGAGTTAAATATGAAAGCACATTGGCAATCATCTGAATTTAAGTCAATCATTTTTATTTAAGGAAACTGAGGTTCAGAGATAGTAATAAGTAAGAAATTTAATATCTGTAAAATTATATGATTAGAAAATAGTTATTAAGGGGAAATATTAAAGATATTCTAAATCATCCATATGTTAGATATTGTATATCCACAAAAAAATCATCTCTGAATGTTGTGGTATGCTTGATAAGTGTCATTCTGATGAGAAGTTTTAAATTAGTCATAGTGCCAAAGTATTCTTCCAAAAGTGATTAATTTAGTGCCAAGTCAGTCTTACCCCAAATGTTTCTCACAGCTCCCTCTTTCCCTCAGCAAGTGTATTTCCATTTAATAGCATTTATTATTTATTATCAAATAACTTGAGGAGAAAATTGTTAGGAATTGTCAGGAAGAGAATGTTCGCTCCCCTAGTTCTCACCTTTTTTTCCTCATCCATGTTGTACCTGCTTGTTGGAAACAAGTTTCTGGGTTCTCTAAAATCCTGAAGGCAACAAATGCTGAAGAGATCAGCTGCCAGCTATGCTAAATATGTGTTTGTTACTGTTTTTACAAACTTGCTCTCTTAGTCTACTCATTGACCCTATGGCAAAATTGAAGACAATAGTTTACTTATTCAATTTTTAAAATTTAATAACTTCTTATTGACTTCTTTGATTAATCAACAATGAAGAACAATAACTAACATGAGCAAACGGAATTTTTTCATAGGAAGCAGATATCTGGGTGACACGAGATTTGTTCTTTCCCCATCCCTGTTGTGGTTGTCATTTTTCAGTCAGGTCCAACTCTTCATGAGCCCATTTGGGATTTTCTTGGCAAAGATACTGGAGTGGTTACCATTTCCTTCTCCTAGTCATTTTACAGATGAAGAACTGAAGCAGAGTTAGATGACTTGCACAGGGTCAAGTACAAGTATTTGTTTGAGACTGAGTCACCAAACTGCCCCTTCACCACCTAGCAACACACATCCTAACCATCTTCTGTCAGTCTTGTACCCTGATGTTTACTCCCTAGTGTTCCCCTTGGGGTGATGTTTAGATCATGCCCTCTCCTAGGTGTCAGTCAGGCTGCTCACTACCCAGCTGTGTGCTGCTCCACACCACCACCACCACAGTTTCATTTGAGTGCCTACTCTGTATAAAGAAAGGAATTTTCTGTCCAGCAAAATAGGAGGATAACTTTAAATGATAAAACTCTGAATCCCTGGCTACACTGCAAAGGATCTATAAAAAGCTCGTTAATCCCATCAATCAACTGGAATCAGAAAAATCTATCCAAATCCTAATTGTTTTTCTTCCTTGCTACATGATCTTGGATGAATCACTTAATCTTTTAACCTCTTAGATTTCAGGGTCCTCATCAATAAAATTAATGTACTAGACTTGGTGACCTCTGATATTCCTAGAAGCACTGAGCATATAATCCTAAAGAGGTTACTTGCTGGTTACACCCATATTTAGGCTCTTTTGGTTTCTTCATTGTAGTGACTCTTATAGCAATTAAATATTTTCAAGGTAAATAGACTGAGTCAATTTTATATCCTGAATTCAGATTCATGACTGATTTTTTGCTAATTTATTAATTTGATTCTGCAGAGAATTAAAATGGAAAAAGTGAAAATACAAAAAAGAATTAGAAAGGACCGAAGTGACCCTGCCAAAAGTTCCTCAATCTTATTTGTCTCATTGTTGATGTTTTTTGGTCATCTCTATCATGACCAACTCTTCATGACTCCATTTTGGATTTTCTTGATACTGTAATGGTTTGCCATTTCCTTCTCTAATTCATTTTTCAGATGAGGAAATTGAGGAAAACAAAGTTGAATGATTTGTCCAACTAGTAAGTATCTGAGGTCAGATCTGTACCCAGGAAGAGAAGTCTCCAGGCACAGCACTCTATCTGCTAGTCTACATCACTGTCTTATTTTTCTCTCTATAACAATCAAAATAATGAGACAACTGGCTGATTTCCTAGAGACATAAAACCTCAGATATACAAGGGGCTTAGAGATCATCTAATTCATCCCATTCATTTTACACAAAAGCAAACTCAAGAATATATACTACTGTAGATCACCCAACATCAAGAGAGATCCAATAATATCTTTAGCAAACATTAATAAAGAGCCTTCTGTGTACTGAGCACTATAATAGATAATGTGATAGCTACATCAATGAGATAAGATACAGTCCATGCCATTAGAGGATTTACAGTGGAATAGGAGTATACCATATACACATAACTCTAAGAGAATATACATAAGAAAAGTACAAACAGTACTATTCAAGATTTCCACAGACACGATAGGTTAGGCAGGGGAGTTGAAGTGTATAGTATAATGAATAAATGTTACAATTGTGATGAAGAAGATGTAGGTTAAAATCCTACCTTGAAAACCTATAAAATTGACTGGGGCAAACCATTTAACCTCTTTCAACTTCTAGATTAGTTTTCTAATCTACTAAATGAGATTAATAACATCTATACAATTTTACCTCACCAGGTTGTTGTGAGAATCAAGTACAATAATGCTTAACAAATGCTTTGAAAACCTTAAAATGCTATATAGATATTAGCATTTGAACTGTGATAAAAAGACTTTAATAGATGAAAATTCATCATGGGCATTGTAGTAAGTCAAGAAGTACTTAATGAGCAAATTTAGAGAATCCATCCCAAATGTTCATATACTCTCTTTTTTGCCCGACATGTGAAAGAGCATTCTGAGCTCATAATGGCCTGATCAGACATAGTCAGACACACTATAACTCGACTCTAATATAATGGTATCATTTTGGTCCTCTTTGAGAACAAAGGTCAATAACTAACCAACCATGAGCCAAGCTTAGGGCAGTTAGGCATCAAAGTGAATAGAATACTGGGTCTGGAGTCAGAAAGATTCCTCCTCCTGAGTTCAAATATGGTCTCAGAAACTTACTATCTGTGTGACCGTGGGCTACAGAAGCAAATAGTAAGAAAAGCCCCAAAGGGGTCACTCTTTCAGGGCTAGACTTATTATATCTCTGCCTCAGGGTTCTCAGGTACTCTGAGAACTTCCCTTTGTCATAAACTCATTCCCCTATCATCTGTGTTCGTGTGTGTGTGTGTGTGTGTGTGTGTGTGTGTGTGTGTGTGTGTGTGTTTTAAGGGCAAGGGACTAGCACTACATTTTCATTTAACCACTTAATGCTTTTACATTTATTTAGCAGATAGAGCAAAAATAAGTTTATAAACATTCCCCCCCACCCCCATACTCAAGAGGTATAATACCCTTATATTGTCTTCTTGGTCTGAGCAAAGAGGGAAATGAGTCTCAGTTCCTTCACACAATTGATCTCATCAAGTCCATGTCCAAAGGCAGCATCTTAGCAGTCTTCTGCTCACCTAGAAATCTGAAGGTCACTCCAGATAATCACTCTGTGCCACATAAGGTTTCAATGATTGGCTAACTATAATACCTCTCCTAGATTTTTTGACTCTTGAATTCCAGTGGCTCATTCTCAGACACTGGACCTGCCAATTTCAGAAACTCCACTCACTGCAACTAGAACAGAAAAGAATAAATAAAAAGACCAATAAGGTTGACTTTCTTGGGGAGGGGGAGAGGGGGAGGGGGGGAGATGGTAGCCTCATGGGGAAAGAAGGCCCAAAGCACCTTCCTGTCTTTATAGAGGGATCTCAACTTAAATCATGAAAGAAGGAGCCATCTCATTTCCCCAATCACAAAAACAAAAGTGAACCATTAACTTAGTCCCTTTTGAAGACACAGTTAGACCAAATCAATTTGCCAAAGATGGCATCATCCCTTATGATGACTAAAGAATGTGTGGACATTATCTAACTGATTCTTGTTAGTTTTCAAAATACTTGAAAAGAATCTTTTTACACTGACTTTACCAACCTTTATGCTATGACTACTATCTATTTTCTTGCCAAGGACCCCCAGCATCCCTTAAACTAACATAATGGAGTGGGATTAGCTATTAACTCTTTTAGAAAAAGGGACTGGCAATATTCTTTCCTCAGGGATCTAAGGATATCCCTGATGAACTAGAATGATTTTTCCCTGATGATAGTGTTTGTCCGTCATTCTTTTTTTTTTGTTTTTGGTTTTGGGTTTTTTTTTTTAGGTTTTTGCAAGGCAAATGGGGTTAAGTGGCTTGCCCAAGGCCACACAGCTAGGTAATTTTTAAGTGTCTGAGGTCAGATTTGAACTTAAGTACTCCTGACTCCAGGGCCGGTGCTCCATCCACTGTGCCACCTAGCTGCCCCTTTGTCCTTCATTCTTGAAGAAGATCATGACATCAGGGAGTGAACTGGATTTGAGTGAGAGGATGCTGTGCTAAGTCAACAACCTCACATTCTCCTCTGGAGCCATCTAGGCCCAGTGGCTGGATATTAAACAGGATGACTGGAGGTGGTCCTGGATGCAAGGCAATGAGGGTTAAGTGACTAGCCCAAGGTCACACAACTAGTGTCAAGTGTCTGAGGCTCAATTTGAACTCAGGTTCCTCCCAACTCCAGGGCAGGTGCTTTATCCACTGCAACACCTGGTTGCCTTTCTTCCCTGATGCTATCAGTTCCAGACTGCTGTTAACCACCAGTGCTAATGCACCCCAATTCCATTTAACCAATTAATATCAATAAGATTTTTAAAGGAATATTGTACAAAGTACAGCCATATCATTGAAACATTTCCCCTCACAGCTACCCCCAATCCTCCTCCCACAAATTCATGGATTTAGGTTTCCAGACTCCTGAATGATAAGGAGTAACACCACAACAATAAACCAAGGATAAGTATTGTGGAATGGAAAGTACTCCTAAAAAAGGGTAAAGAGTCATCCAGATAAAATGCTCTGGCAACAAGTGAAAGAATACTGGCACCTGAGTATATCATCAGCTTCTGAAACTTAGGATTGAAAGATTGAAATAATAGAAGTAAATGTGATTATTTAGTTTAAATGACTTATTTATTCAATGTGAAAACATAAGGATAACTAAGAAATCACAACTCTTAGTTCCTATCATTCACATTATTATTTTTTAAAAAGACCAAGTTAATGATTTCTGTAATAGGTGTGTGGATGTGTGTGTCTGCTTACAAAGGACCATTTTTATTATATGTGTGTTCCTGGACTCAGGAAGGCCTGAGTTCAAATTTGGCCTCAGGCACTTACTAGCTGTATGACCCTGGGCAAGTAAGTCACTAAACCTCTGCTTGCCTCAGTTTCCTCAATTGCAAAATAGGTACTTACTATGGTTAAACTAAGGATCAAATGAGATAATATTTGTAAAGTGCTTAGCACAGTGTCTGATACACAAGAGGTCCTTATTTCCTTTCCTCTCCCCACTCCCTGAACAACAGTTTCCTTGCTTGTAAAATGAGGGAACCAGACTATATGATCTCTGAGATCCCTTCCTAATCTAGAGCTAGGATCTGAATGATCATTCTAGGCTAGGCAGGTTTCATTTCATTCTGTTCTGGAGGCTGAATTTCCCCATCTTGCCCAAGCTGCAAGTATAGTAGCCACTTTCTGACCAATCCCAATACTGATTAATGTGAATTGATTAGTCTGAATCCCAATACAGAAAGTCTGAACCTACTCTCTTTGGCCTGCCTTGACCCTCTTAAAGCATCCTGGTGGTCCTCAAACCACAAGAGCTCACATACTGGAGCTTGACTTAGGATGAACCCCCAAATGGACTTCCAGAACTCAAGCCATCCAAGAACCTCAGTCTTCCCAACAGCAGAGATTACAGACAATCCAACTGACTACTTGACAGTTTATAGTTTGTTCACAGCTGGCAACTCTTGTAGTCACTATCTTGACTGTGCTAGGCACTGTGCTAAATGCAACTGATACAAAGAGAAAAATGAAATAGTCTCCAGTCTTAAGGAATTTTCATTCTACTAAGTGTGTGCAATTTGAACATAGCTAAGTAAATACAAAGCATAAACAAATATACTTAAAATAATTTCAAGAAGGAAAGAGATCAGGAAAAGACTCTTATGGGAGGCAGCAATGGAGAGTAGTTTTATAAGAAGTTATGGATTTTAGAGGGGCAGAGGTGGGCAGGATGTGAATTCTAGGCATGGAAGAGTCTATACCAAGAACAGTTAAGTCACTGACAAATTTGACTGGAATAGGGATTATGCAAAGGCAAGTAAAATTAAATGACTGGAGAAGGAAGTAAGAATCACATTTAAAGTGGAAGACTTTAAATACTTGATTGAAGAGGCAGCTAGGTGGCGCAGTGGATAGAGCACCTGCCCTGGAGTCAGCAGGTACCTGGGTTTAAATCCGGCCTCAGACACTTAATAATTACCTAGCTGTGTGGCCTCAGGCAAGCCACTTAACCCCATATTAGGCAACAGAATTTTCCACATTTTGTCTGTTTCATACATGAGTCACTGTAGCAAAAATTCTCAAGAGTCAAAATTCAGGTGAACTACAGGGCTCTGGAAAGGTGTAAGAAGGGCTGCTACATATTACCAGAAATGAATTGGACATAAAAGACATTTTATAATGAACATGTATATATAGAAAATGCAGAACAGATGTGGAGTGGATCATAGAGAGAGAGCTTGAGGAGCTATATTAGTCCCCCTAAGTTATTAAAATAATGAGACACAGTGGGAAAAGGCTTTAATATCATGAGATCTTGGGTTGAATCCTCTAAATTCCCTTCCTTCTCTAGATCTCTGATCCTGTGATGTCTCTGGGACTCAGTTTTTTCAGCTGTAAGATGGACAAAATAGCCTCTAAGAGCCTTTCCAACCTGTCTGTGCCCTATGATTTACTATAATGGAGCAGGTCCTCTATGGAGCATTTGTGGAAAGACATGGATAAAAATGCCATAAGATGAAAAGGCATGGGAAAAAGGGAAATCAGTGCTGCAGTCTACATGTGTGGAGGAAGGACCCACATTGCTGAGTATTTGGCATGAGACCTATAAGTAGACAATGCTCATTTATAAGTTAACATAAATTTAGCAAAAACAAGCTAAAACAAGAGTGGGACAAGTTATCATTCAGGATTGTTAGTTTATATTTCCCAAAACCCCAGGATTACAGCAGAGCAGACAAAACAAAGGCTTCATCCTTGCCCTTGAAAAGCTTACAAGACTAATAAACAGGTTGGGTTTTTTTTAACCTTGTTTAGTTTTTATTTCCCTTTTCTCTGTTTATAAATTTACTTTTCCTTTGTGAAAAACTAGAAAATAAATGTCTTCCTTTCCAGCATTGACCTACCCCCTCCTTTGTTTTGTCCATCTAGCTTACCCATATGCTGATCCCCCTGTTTCCATGGTGGGGGAAAAGGAACAAAATAAATACTGAGTAATTGTCTAGAGGCCCCTGCAATGAGATGAAGGCTGTGTCCTTATCCTGTTGCAATATTAGGTAGGATAAAAAATGGAATTTTCCTTTTCATTCTCTTTCAGGACAAACTATCTAACAGATGTAAAGTAGTAGGAAGGTTGTGCTTTTGTATAGTCCTGTTATTTCAGGGGAAAATTGTTTGAGTCTGAATACCTTAGAGATAGGACTTAAGCCTGCAAAGCCAAAAAGTAAATAAGTGCAGTGGAAAGGATGCCACACTCAGGAAACCCAGGCTCAAATCTGATCTTGATACTTTCCATGTGTTCCTGGGGATACAATTTTTTGTTAGCCTCAGTTTCCACATCTGGAAAATGAAAACACTACTTGACTACCTGCAAAGCCATTATAAGTACTAGGTGGCCTCTGAGGTCCTTTCCAGCTCTTAAGTTTATGATTCTATATTATATAAATGGTAGTTATCCTTAAACTAGTGAACAGTGTATTCCTTTAGCTTTTTTAAAGCTTCCAAAGTCGTGGCTAAACCTTGTCCCAATCAAAGAGGTTCATACCTCAAAAGCCACCAGTGAATATAGTCCATCTTACTTCCACATGCAAATTGTATTACCTGATTACCCTTACACTTGTATGTAACTGTTATGTGATTGAATTTAGATGGAGGATAGGACCCCTTACTTCCCATTACTATTACTGGAAGTGTGCTTTGGTAGAGCACATTAGATCTGAAGGCAGAGGACCTGTTTATACATCCTGTCTTTCCCATCTGCCATATGACCTTGGTCTTTTCACTTCCCCTTTCTTGACTTCAATTTCCCTATCTTTAAAACAGGAGATTGGATTAGATATGATTATCTCTAGGTCTCTTCCTCTTCTAAATTCCCATGAAATAGGACACTAAGTTGTCAATCAGAGAATCAGGATAAAGTTGTCACCCATATAAGATGAAAGGATTCAGAGATTGATGTGACCTTAGAGATCTAGTCCATTCCTTTCATTTATTCATCTCAGATCATTTTTGTGAGGGGAAAAGGAATCTTGATTGTCTGAGATGTCTCAGTTTTCCATTTCTATTTAACAGCATAGATATAGCTTAAAGGAGGCTGGACTCCAGATTACAATGCAGCCAATATAACAACTATATATTATGGGGAAAAGAAGAGAAACATCAGGAAAGCCATATGGTTCTTATTACATATAATCATAGTTTCTGGGGCATCCTTTCACTACAGCAAATTGTCATTCTGAACTAATGCTCTAGGGTGTTTATTCTTTGAAAACAAAAAGGAAAGAGGTTATCTCTTCCATACATAAAAACTCAAAACTGGTAGAACAAACACTTGAATCCTTAAATGAAGAGCTCCATTACTTTCTGTATAACATTTATTTTGTAACTAAAAGTCAAATGTTCTCACATAACATTCATTAGACTGTGAACTCACTGAGAGCAAGGATAAACTTTTGCCTTTCTTTATATTTCCAGAACCTAGCAAAATGTCTGACACATGGTAGTTACTTAATGTTTATTTACTGACATATCACTAAAAAAGAATTTGGGGGCGGCTAGGTGGCGTAGTGGATAAAGCACTGGCCCTGAAGTCAGGAGTACCTGGGTTCAAATCCAGTCTCAGACACTTAATAATTACCTAGCTGTGTGGCCTTGGGCAAGCCACTTAACCCCATTTGCCTTGCAAAAACCTAAATAAAATAAAATAAAATAAAAAAAAGAATTTGCCATAGTTTTAGAGTGAGTTGCAACTATGCTAAGAATAATTGAGTTGTAGTTACTGATGATGTTGAAGAACAAGACTAGGTGATACAAGTGCTAGGGATACACAGACAGGAATGGAAGAGTCTACCTTCAAAGAGCATGTCATCTACTTAGGGAAACAACAAAAATATATGCATAGTATTTTTAAAATGAAAATATGAGAGAAAACATGGAGAATTGGTCTTTAAGTAGGAAGACTTGGGTCCAAGTGCCTGGGGAGGGGAGAGACATATAGACATAGAGAGAAAGTTAAAAAGGAGGAAAGTAGAGGTAGAGGTAGAAAGGAGAGAAGGGGGAAGAAAAGGAATAAGTGGGGAGGGGGTGCAGCTAGGTGGCGCAGTGGATAGAGCACCGGCCCTGGAGTCAGGAGTACCTGGGTTCAAATCCGGTCTCAAACACTTAATAATTACCTAGCAAGCCACTTAACCCCATTGCCTTGCAAAAAAAATTTAAAAAAATAAAAGAGAGAGAGAGAGACAAAGAGACAGACAGAGCTTCCCAAGGAGTTACATTCTTCTAAGTAAAGTAACATGCCTATGACTGCACAGTATGAAAACTAGAACACAAATTCAGGTCTCCTTATTCCAATTCCAGGTCCCTTTCCACAGTTACCATAAATCCTCCCAATTTTGTGGTTTATCAGATACTTTCTTCTTTCATTATCTAATTCTTTCATATATGTGGTCTCCTCCAAAAAAAATTTGTAACTAAAAGTCAAATGTTCTCACATAACAATCATTAGACTGTGAACTCAATGAGAGCAAAAAATTCCAATTTTTTTTGAGGACAA
This sequence comes from Macrotis lagotis, assembly GCF_037893015.1. Taxonomy (NCBI): domain Eukaryota; kingdom Metazoa; phylum Chordata; class Mammalia; order Peramelemorphia; family Peramelidae; genus Macrotis; species Macrotis lagotis. The sequence continues at coordinate 256,958,375 of NC_133658.1, read as the reverse complement.
AGTCGATTTCCAGTTCTATTTTCTATCTGAGTTCTGGTCCCTTATCACCACCTACTAAAGATTTCTCACTGGATGCCCTGGTTGGCATCTCAAGCTCAAACCTGTCAGGAACACTCAGTTCCTCAATTTACTCACTTTCTGGGAGCTATTCCTGTCCTCTACCTCAGTCACATACAAAGATGGTCATATCCTTAATCATCTACAAACATGCTACTTCTATGTTCATGAATTTTGAAATCTTCTTCTCTGACCATAATCTGTGGATCTTTCACCTCTTCCTCTATCTTTCCTGACAAAACCCCCTACTCTTCATCTGTATTATGGTCTCCAATCCCTCGGCTCTTTAATTCTCTCCCAGGGCATTTCTCCTATATTAACCACTCTCTTCTCTTCTCCATTTTGACCCTTGTTCAGCAATTCAACTTTACATTGTCCCCCCTCTCTTGATTTTCTAGCCCACTTAGTATATCGCCAGTTATGCCCAGCCAGTCCTCAGCCTTAGATCACTCCCATCAGTTCCTGGTATATGTTGTTATTCTGTTGTTTCAATCATGCCCAACTCTTCATGACCCTATTTAGAGTTGTCTTGGCTAAGAAAACTTGGCAAAAATATTGTAATGGTTTGCCATTTCCTTCTCCAGCTCATTTTACAGCTGAGAAAACTAAAGCAAACAGGATTGAGTGACTGGAGAAAGATCACAGACACTAGCAAGTGTTTGTGGCCAGATTTGAATTTATAAAGACAGGTCTTGCTGACTTCAAGACTGATATTATCCACTGTGCCATCTAGCTGCCTATAATATAGTAGGTGTTTAATTATATTGATTGATTGATCAACTGATTGATGTCCAAAACAGGACTACCCTTCAAACCCAACCTTCTATCTTCTCTGTGTCTGTCCAAGACAGGTCCTTTTTTCTAGTCACCTAGGTTTCTCAAATTCAGTATCATCCTTTATTCCTTACTCTCCCTTACCTCCCATATCACTTCCAAATCTTGTTGATTCCACCTCCACATCATCTCTCACATTTGTTTCCTTCTTTCTATTCACAAGATAACCACAATAATTCATGACTTGATCATCTCTTGAATGGACTATCACATAGGAAAATAGGAAGAGAGGCAAAAGGGGAAGGAGAAAGGAGGAAAGGGAAGAAGTAAGGGAGAGGGAAAGAAGGGAAGAAAGGAAGGAGAGGGAAGAAGGGAGAAAGGGAGAAAGAAGTTGTACTAATTAATCATTTACTATCTTCCAGGCTCTGTTTCAGGATCACTAAGGTGACACAATGGATAGAGTACTGGACCTGTAGTCAGGAAGACTCATCTCCATGAGTTCAAATCTGGCCTTAAACACATACTGGTTATGTGATCCTAAGCAAATCACTTAACCCTGTTTGCCTCAGTTTCCTCATCTATAAAATAAGCTGGAGAAGAAAATGGCAAACCACTCCAGTATCTCTACCAAAAAAACCCATATGAGGTCACAGAAAGACAGACAACTGAAAAACAACAAGTTTTGTTTGACATCATTCCCCTGTGAACTTCAAGGTCATTAGTGGTTCCTTATTTCTTCTAGGATAAAAGTCTGTTTAACATTCAAAATATTTCACAATTGGAATTTAGCTTACCTTTCCAAGCATATGACTCATTATTCTCCTTCATGAATGGTAAAATCCAACCAAACTGACATACTTCTTTTTCCTCATATACAACATTCCATCTCCTTTCTTAGCATAGGCTAGAACTCCTCCATAGAATCCATTCCCTGTTCAACTCTTCTTTTTTGTTTGTTCATTTTGGGTTTGGGGTTTTTTGCAAGGCAATAGGGTTAAGTGACTTGCCCAAGGACACACAGCTAGGTATCTATTAAAGTGTCTGAGTTTGGATTTGAATTCAGGTTCTCCTGACTTCAGGACTGTTACTCTACTGCTCCACCTAGCTACTTAGTTTTTTGGAAAATTTGTTTTCAGAGGTCATCTCAAGACCCAAATTCTACTTAAAGTCCTCTTTAAAAATAAACAAACAAATAAATCTATTCCCACAACTGCTTGTGTTTTCCCTCTCCAATTATTTTGCATTTACTTTAATCTGTATGTATTTCTAGTAATAATAATAAATAGCAAGCCGTTATTTGGGGCTTACATTGTATCACACTGTACTAGTTTCTTCACATTTATTATCTCATTTGATACTTACAACCTGGGATGTAGATGCTATTATTATTATTATTATTATTATTATTATTATTATTATTATTATTATTCCTATTTTACAAATGAGAAAACTGAGGCAAAAGCCAATAAAGATTAAGTCACAGGTTAAACCTAGGGTTACATAGTTAATAAATATTTGAAGCTGGATTTGAACTGAGATTTTCCCCACTTTAGATGCAGCACTTGATCCACTGTACTACCTAGTATATAGAGATTATAACTTCCTTGAACACAGGAGCTATTTTATTTTTGTCTCCTCAATATCTAGCATGGTGCCAGACATAGAGTAAGCAACTAATCCATGCTTCTTGAATGACTGATTGATAGACTTGAAATTCCGACTCTTACTTTCTATCTATGAAGCCTTGGTTGCATCATTTTCCATTCTCATCTATAAAAATAAGAAGGCTATACTTCTAATATAATAGTGAAGTTTAATAATAATGTTGATCATTGAGGTTCCTTTAAATTCTATATTCTCAAAAGAAAATTAAATATTCTTAAAACTCAGTGAATACAAATTTTTGGAATTCATGTATTAATGAAAATGTATGCACTAATGAATATGCATAATGAAATTACGAGTGAGAGAATAAAGTATCCTCATATTTACTTTTCAACCTCGCAAAACGTAAGTAAGGTCAGCTGGCTGCAAACAAGTAATACAGATGTTTCAGGGCTCCACGTAGAAAGAAGAATGTTAAGAATTTAATGAAGATTTGGAAAATTCAAAGTCCTGTGAGAATGAGGATTTTCTTTCTGACTTGGTGGGTCATGATTGGCATGGCTAATAAGACCTGGACACAAATGCATCTACATCTAAAATCATTCTTCATAACTTGTTTTATTATAGCAAAGGACCCATTACTAATTCCCACTTCATTCATCCCTGGATTTACAAAGTTTGCTCTGTTAATCCTCCTAGGCAAGAATACTTTCCCCCAGTTTCCAGATGAAGGGCTATAAAACTGTCACTGAGCAAAAAGCCCAAGGAAACAAACAGATTTCCTTTCATAGATACAACAGATCCCCTGCCCATGTGACTTCTTTTTAAACTATGTGAGATCCTCAGGCTAGCAAAAGATAAAATTGGGAATACACTTGATAAGAGGAAAAATAGCTCAATGAGAAGTGGGAAAGAAATGAAATGGAAAGAGGAATGTGACTCTTCTCAGGATAGAAAGCAAGGACCAAGGTGGACGTGCTCCCACTACCAAAGTTATCTGTGTCAGGAGTGCAAAAGCCTTTATTTTGTTGGCATAAGTTCATATACTGAGCATTCAAGAGGATGTTTATTCAATCTTGGGCACTTGGACTGCAATTAGGATACCCTACCACCAAATGACCGATGAGGTCTTGGTTATAACCTCATAGTCCAAATAGCTAGGTTTCATGTCATAGTTAATTAAAAAGCAATTAACAGATTTTTTCCATTCAAAACTTTCAGATTTCATATTAAAATAAAATTTATTTTGGGAACAGTTAATCACAATGGCATTAAAGATTATGCATTCAGGGTGGCTAGATGGCTTAGTGGCTAAAGCACCGGCCTTGGAGTCAGGAGTACCTGGGTTCAAATCCAATCTCAGACACTTAATAATTACCTAGCTGTGTGGCCTTGGGCAAGCCACTTAACCCCATTTGCCTTGCAAAAACCTTAAAAAAAAGATTATGCATTCAAGAATATATGTATAGCATTTTTTTTTGAAGTGTGAAAGGCAGCATGGAGAGCTGGATAGAAAACTAGTCTCTGAATTAGGAAGATTTGAATTCAAGTCTGACTTCTGGTATAAACTGGTTCAGTGACCAGTCATACAACCTCTCTCAATAGCCCCAGGCAATTCTCGAAAATTATAAAATTTCAGAGCAATTACAGATGGATGCCAGTGGAGGGAGTTTTCTTACCAAGATTACACTAATGAAATTACAACTCTGGTCAGAAGGGGGAGGGAGGAAAAGTATACTTTTCTTTAATTTTTTAAATTTTAACAATAAACACTTTGATACCTCTCACAAATCCTTGAATATATTCAATCTATCCCCTTGCCAATCCCTTTTCACAATCTTTGAACAAAATCTGCTTCTCTTATGTTAAAGTCAATGTTAATTTCTGGTATATACAGAACCATAAAGCTTCTGTAGCTCACCAAGTTTCATGTCCCTTTTTGTCTCTCAGAAGTTAAAAGAGTGAAAGATTATGGGGATTTTTTTTTTTAATGCTAGGTTTAGAATCAGGAAGACTTTATTTCAAATCTGGCTCATACTTCCTAGTTGTATGACCCTGAGCTAGTAATTTAACCTCTGCTTGCTTGCCTCAGTATAGCATACACCTTCCTATATTGTTGTAAGGGTCAAGTGAGATTTTAATTATAAAATACTTAGCACAGTGTCTAGAACATAGTAAGTGCTATATAAATGTCAATTATCGGTGTTATTGTTATTAATGTTTTCAAAGAAGACTTCACAGACAAGATGAGACTTGATCTATCCAAAGTTCAGCCTAGCTAAGTAAATAAGGACCCAGTATGAGGACTATATTGTTGCTGCTGCTGCTGTTGTTCAGTCATGTCTGACTCTGTGATCCCATTTGGACTTCTTTTGGCAAAGATATTGAAGTAGTGTGCCATTTCCTTCTCCAGCTCATTTTATAGCTGAGAAAACTGAGACAAATAGAATTAAGTGACTTGCTCAAGGTCACACCTCTGGTAAGTGTGTGAGGCCAGATTTGAACTCAGGAAGATGAGTCTTCCTCATTTCGGGTTCAGTAATCTATCTACTTCACCATCCAGCCACCCAAGGATCAGCCTAGCTAACTACAGAAGGACCCAGAATCAAGACAATAATACCCAGCAATTCTGTGGTGTTTTAAGGTCTGCAGAGCACTTTATTCTTTCCTTACAATAACGCTGCAAGTTAGGTGCTAATCTATTATCATCCCCATTTTACACATGAAAAGACTAAGACAGCTTCCTACTTGAAGATCAAATAACGATTAAATGTTTGAGGCTGAATTGAAACTTGCTTCCAGATGATTAATTTTTTTCTAGTCACAGCAATGCATGAAAGTATTTACTAAGGCCTGGAATGGTTACAATTTGCACAGGTAGAAGTTATGCCAACGCCTGAAACACCGAGCCTGCAAACCCTGAAGTTTCCCCTGTTGTTAGTGTTGCCCCACCCCCAACCTCATTATTTGCTTCTCTGGTTTTTCTTTCTAAAATAGCCCTGACCTGGCACAGGTTAAGTACTTAGATGTTTTTCAAATTGAATTAGTTCAGTGGGTGTGGAGTTCATTTGTGATTAATCTCCTTAGTCCTTTCTAGCAAACCAACCAATCATTCAAGCATCGACAGGCACTATTGGAAGACTTGAAGAGACAAAAGACACAAACACAGTCCCTGTCTTCAAGGGCCTCACATTCAAGTTGGGGGAGATAATCAGCAAGGTGATGGAGTGGATAGAGCTGGTCCTAGAGTCAGGAAGACCAGAGTTCAAGTGTGTCCTCAGACACTTAGTACATGTGTGACACTAGGCAAGTCACTTAACCCTGATTATCTCAAAAAACAAAAACAGAAGAGTTATCTCAGAGGGAGGGCACTGGGGTTGAGGGGAGAAAGGAAAGTCAGGAAAGAAGTTAACTCTTGCAGAAAACGGATTTGTTCTCAGTCTTGAAATAAGCCTGGAGAGTCTAGTGAGCAGTGCCTGTATTACAAAGAGCTAGAGAGCGCAGTGGATAGAGTACAGAACCTAAAGTCAAAAAGACTCCTTTTTGTGAATTCAAATCCAACCTCAATTATTTAATACCTATGTGATCTTGGGCAAGTCACTTAACCCTGTTTGTCTGTTGTCTCATCTGTAAAATGAGCTGGAGAAGGAAATGGCAAATTTTCTAGTATCTTTGCAAAGAAAACCCCAAACGGGGTCACAAAAAGTTGAACAAGACTGAACAATGACTCAACAACAATAACAAAATTCACTTTAGATGGTAGTTGGGAAAAACAAATGAGCTAATTAATGCATGTAAAGTGCGTTGCTAACCTCTAGCTACTATATAATTGTAAAATATTCTCTAGACTAGGTAGACAATATTTACATGAGAACCTTAATATTCAACTGAAATGAATAAGTCATTGCAGAGTCTCTTTAATGCTCAAAAACATGTTAAATATTCTGAAGACTACATAAAAATATGAGTCATGGTTCCTGACCTTAAGAATCTTTCAATCTATTTGGAGAAATGACTAACATACATAAGGCAATAAAGCAATTTTAAATATATATTTATATATACATATATATATAGCAATGTTATAATTTTTGCACACAATGTAGGAATTTGTTTTGCTTAAGTACAGATATTTGTTACAAGGTTTGTGTTGTGTTTTGTTTTTAACTTGAGAGCATGGAGGTAGGAAAGTGGGATTAGCCATAGGGTTGATTGGAAGGAAGGGAGAGAAAAGTAAAGAGAGAGGGAAGAAGGAAGAGAGAGGACAGAAAGAAAGGGAAGGAAGGAAAGAGAGAGAGAGAGAGTGTGTGTGTGTGTGTGTGTGTGTGTGTGTGTGTGTGTGTGTGTGTGTGTGTGTGTGTGTGTGTAGGAGAGAGAGAGAGAGAGAGAGAGAGAGAAAGAAAGGGATGATTGAAGATTTTTTTTCAAATACACAGAAGAGAATAGAAGGAAAGCCAGAAGGAAACAAAGACCAGGAAAACAGCTTTGAAGGTTACATACTTAATTTATTATGGCTTAAAAGAAAAAAATAGGCTATATAGAGATAGTAGAGATTCTCAGTTTGATGTACATCAATTTTTCTGCTTTACTTTGTATGTAGAAATGCTTGTTTCATTTGATTTGATAAAAAATTACAAAAACAAGTAACAGAACACAATCAAATTATCCCCTTAAACTTGCCAATGGCCAAGGTGGGGCATGCAGTTAACTAGTGGTTTTTAATGGTTGACCTAGAAAAATACAGTCTAATATCCTAATAAGCTGATAGTCTTCTAGTTCAGATTTGGTAATGAATTATGTGTCTTAGCCTAGGAACAGCCCAATTAAATTAGCAAGGTTAAGTACTAGGCACCCAATGATGAATTTTGAAGAATCACAGATACTATGAAGACTATGTTTTTTGTAGCATTGAAGGATTGTGTTCTCAATTGATGGTTGAGAGAAAACCTACACCAATAAAATCCTATATTCCTAAAATATCAAAGGACACTATAAGTAATAAATAGTATGAGCCAGACTATAAATCCAGTAAGAGTACATAGTACAGGGACAACTAGGTGGTATAGTGGATAGGGCATTAGCCCTGGAGTCAGGATGACCTAATTTCAAATCCGACCTCAGACCTTAATAATTACCTGGCTGTGTAAACTTGGTCAAGTCACTTAACCCCATTGCCTTACAAAAACCAAAAAAAAAAAGAGGACATAGTATATGAAGGCTCAAACTTAATCAGCATCACAGAGCTAGTGTTAATTAGGAAACTTATGCAAACACAAGTCTATTAACAACTAGAGCTGCACTTTGCCTACTACCATGCTTCAGAATAGTGAAACAAGGCAAGTGGATAAGTCTGGACAGTTTACTAAGGAACCAAGATGGTCACAGGAACTAATGGACAAAATAAAGAAGACAGGAGAACAAACAGAAGGCAACCACACCAAGAAGACCTGGGTAGCTGAAATAATCCTAAGTCTCAGTCACAGAACTTTTATATACTTCCCTTTAAGGCAGATAGTTCCCAAGGGCATCCTGCCAGATGGATGATCAGTGTCCCTGGATGAGACAGGTATTGTTCAGGACAGGAGAAAGACAAATCTTGACAGCCTCTTTGTAAGGTTGGAACATTTTGGGCCACATTCATTACTCTGCAAATGTTCACAAAGATACCCAAACCTAAGAGGGGAAATGTGATAGTAAGGGAAAGGGGAAAGGAATCTGAAATGGATAGCTGGGGCAGTTAGGTGGCACAGCAGATAGAGCACTAACCCTAGAGTCAGAAGGTTCTGCATTCAAATCTGACATCAGACACTTAACTAACTGTGCAACCCTGGGCAAGTCATTTAACACCAACTGCCTCAAAACAACAATGGATAGGTATCTAAAGAATTTAGATTTTGAAATATGATTTTGTATAAAGGCACATGAAAGATGTCACATGTCACTGGACAGAGAGATTATCCTGGAGCCAGGAAGACCAGAGTTCAAGACCTGCCTGGGACAAATACTAGCTATAAGACCTATGCCAAACACTTAATCTCAATGCTCTAGAGAACTCTCTAAGATTATTGAATGCACAGAAGATGCCGAACTACACTGGGAAAAAGAACTTCTTTATGCAAAATTTTCTTGTACCAGTGAAGTCATAGCTCTACTCATTATCCCTCTACACATATTTTCATACCATAAATTCTGTTCTTCATGACCTTTTGCACTGCCTAGGAAACACAGACACTCAAGAAAGAACCTCAACTTTCAAATCTTTTCTAGAGAACAAACCTAAATGTTTTGTCCAAATTCTGATCACAGCTGACCAAAAATATGGACAATCACAAGTTCTGGAAACCTACCAACCAACCAATGATCATTACATTTCTTGAACACTGACTAGATGCCTGTGACAGATTCTGATGTCAGTTTTACCATGACGCCAAAGCTTACAATAAAAGATGAGTCTTCCAAGAAAAGTAGATAACCAACTATCTTTCTCCTTCATTCATTCCTTTATTGAGTACTGTGCTAAAGGCTGGCACACAAGCATGTGACTTGGATCCTTCTAGAAGAGGTGTCAAAGAAAAAAGTTGTCATTGTCACATCTATCCTTTGTTATGATGACAAACCCTGAGAATTATAGAGCACAGAGACATTTGAAAATGTAATTCTGTCCTTTCTTAATATTAAAACAAAATCTGGATTATTGCAGCAGGTTAATCAAAGGTGTCACTACAGATAGGAACAAAGAATTTAGGTACTGAGGCTACAAAGATTAAAACCACTGCCACTTTTATTCCTGCTAGGCTTCACAACTGTTTTGCAGAATTATTTGAAAAGAGGTTTTGTTTTGAAAGCAACTTGAACTGTTGTGTTTGTTGTACTCTGGTGGCTCAAAACAATGAGCTTCCAACCAAGAGCAAATGCTGAATATATTAGAAATTGAGGAAGGGGGAAGGGAGCCTGAATCCTCTAAAGATGTTGATTGTTCTTTATATGTAGGCAGAAAAAAATATGATTGGAATTTGGGTGTTTGAGGGTCAAGGGATGCAAATGACAAATGATACTTTGCCATTACAGTACACATTCAACAACCCCAAACAGTGAAAACTCTGGTTGCTTTTAGGACATAGTTGACAGCAAGGAAACGAGTGGACAGGAAAACCCAAGGGGTGTCAATTCTTCAGTCCCTGAAGATACAGAGAAACCTGAAGTCTTGCAGAACCCCTCGACTGTAAATATATCAGAAAACAATAATCCGGTCATGAGTTTCTTTAAAACACTGGTAAGTCTATTTTCTTCCTTTCTTCCCTCAAGCTTGTATTTTTCTTAAAGTATCTATTGTTTTGGGAAGTGATATGGTATAGTGGAAAGAGCTTTGATCTAGGAGTCAAGAGATCTCAGGTTCAAGCTTTCCCATTGACTGTGAGATGTTGGAGTATTGTTCCATCATGTCCAACTCTTCATGACCCCATTTGGGGTTTTCTTGGCAAAGAATGGTATGATTTGCCATTTCCTACTCCTCTTCATTTTACAGATGAGGAAACTGAGGCAAACAGAATTAAATGACTTGCCCAGGGACACACAGATACAAAGTATCTGAGGTCAGATGATTCTACCTGACACCTGTCTGGGCACTCTGTACATGGTACCACACCTCTCCATACACCAGTATCCTCACCTGTAAAATAAAGAGGAATAGTTTGAATTAGCTTATATAAAAGATCCCTATGTACTTGAAAAGCCTTTGATGATCATCAGTTCCCTGAACTTCAGTTTCTTCATCTGTAAAAAAAAAACAGAGATAATGATTCTTGTACTAACAGGCTCATAGGGTGGTTCTAAGGAAAATTCTGTTATTCTTAATTAAAGAATTCACAATCTAAATGAGTCCATGGGAATAATAATCCCAGACATGAAGCTTTTCAGACTCAGTGAGCATGAGTAATTTAGAAGTCCTATTCCAAACATGCACATAAAAATCTTTGACTTCTACCACTTTTGTTAGAAAATGAGATCATCTTTGAATATGAGTATGATTATGTTTATTAGAACCAAGTGGAAAAACAACTAAAATAATTAACACTAATGGAAAAAAAACCCCAAGTGGTTTAGGAGTGACAAAAAGATTTATATGATATCTCACATGTTGATTTTAATTTAAGTATAAAAACTTAATGTTAAACTTACTAAGTTTAGTTGGTCATTTTGATATTCAATGTTAAACTTATAAGAAAAAATTTAATTTTTTAAAACCATTTGAATCATTCTCATTCCCACCTAGAACTTCTGTACCTAGAACAATAAAATAAAATAAACCTAGGAACATAAATTTAGAACTATAAAGGACCTTAAAAGACATATAATAATAATAATAATAATAATAATAATAATAATAATAAATAGCTAACATTTACATAGACCCTACTATGGGCCAAGCAGTGTGCTTTATAGTTATAAAGCAGTGAGTCTCACAACCCTGAGAAGGAGGCACTATTATTATCCAAATTCTTACAAATAAGGAAACTGATAGAAATAGAAGCTAGGTAATTTGCCCAGGGCCAAATATCTGAAGTTAGATTTGAACTCAGATCTTCCTTTTTCCAGCCATTAAACTACTTAGCTGTCATCCAATAAAATCCCCTCATATTCTAATGAGGAAACAGAGACCAAAGAAACTCTTTGGTTTGCCCAAGGTCAGATAAATTTAAAAATAACAGAGGTATGATTTGACTCCAGACTCTTCCCATGCACCAAGCTGCCAGGTGATAAACCTTGGTTTTTAACAAGTATATCAAATTTTATCTTTTAACACTCCCAAACACTTGTCTTTTAACACTTCCAAAATGTTGTCATTGCTCAAAATGGTTTCAGGGTCCTTATTTGAAACTGTATTCAGGATCAGTTTCAGCACCATCCAACAAAATTAGCCTTATCGTTTTATAGTCCTAACTCATTTTGACCTAAAATTCTGTTCCTTGACTTAATGGAAAGAGTACTAAACCAAGAATCAGTTCTTTTCCAGACTGGGTTCTAATCCACACACTCTTTATGTGATTCTGGATGAGTCACTTCCTCTCTGTGGGCTGTTATTTCTTCATCTCTTAGATGAGTAGGTTGAATTAAATGAACTCCAAGGGCCCTTCCAACACTGCAATTCATCACATCAATGATGTGAGATGAGCTTGGTCTACCCTTTTATTTGCTCAATTTGGCTCTTAGTGGTTTCTGGTTATTTCCCCTCCAATCAGAACCACCCCCAAAGGATAAAGAGTTTCTGGCCTTAAAAATATTCTACAAAATGAACATTAGGCTCATTTCACTGAGTTCCAAAAGTAAAAAAAAAAAATCTACACACCTTTGGAATAATTATTCATAACTACAATAAATATTGGTCCTCCCATGTTGACTACTGCCAAGGTCTTGTGATCTTTGATCCAGGGATAGATAAAAGAATAAGGACTCAGAAAGTATTATCAAAGACACATCTGTGTCTTTGGGTACAAAATCATTAGGCCCAAATTCTTCTGTTCCTTTTTCTGTGTCTAAAACCTCCAGTAACTCACAGTACAGACCAATGTACAAGAATTCTCTGTAAGGTAATATTGAACCCAGAGAAACACAAATACATACCTCAAAGGAAAAACTATCCAGGTAACCAAATTCCCCAGAATCAACACTTTTCTGCAATAAAGAGATCTCCCTTGGCTCAGTCAATCTCCCTTCTTTTAAGATGCAGTCCACTAGTATTGCATAATGGGCTCATCTAAACATTAGTTCAGAGTCTTTGACTTTCATTGTTTTTTTATTTTATGTATATAAGATAATGGGGTGAGGATGAGGGGTTTTGTATGTGTGTGTGTGTGTGATTACATGTATACATATATACAACTATGTTTATTCATATATATTATTTATATATGGTATGTTTATGTGTGTATATTGTGCCTACATAGTAAAAATGCATATACCTTTAGTGTGCATATATATATATACATACTACTGTATAGGTATATATACATATGTGTATATATATAAATATATGTGTAAATACTGTATTGTATGTGTGTGTGTATATATATATGCCATGAATCAAGAAGACCTGATTTCAAATCTGACCTCAGACACTTACTAGCTATGTGAGCCTGGGCCAGCCCTGAACCTCTCTCTGCCTCAATTTCCTCAATTATAAAAATGGGGATAATAATAGAACCTACATCACAAGGTTGTAGTGAGAATCAAATGACATATTATTTGTAAGTTCTTAGTACAGTACTTGATACATAATAGGTGTTTGAAAAATACCTGTTCCCTTCCCCCCCACCACCTAAAGGAAGTCTCAGAAGGGAAGAATACTGGGCTTTTGAGGGAAAGCAAATATTGCCTTCCTCCTATCATATTTCATCTTCCCCTCCTTCTTCATCCTGGTAACAAAAAACTTGGAAAAGGACAAGGTGGTATATGTATCACTTCATTTACAAATCTAGTTTGTCTTGTAATCGTGTGAATTTATAAGTTCTGGCACATTTATTTTATTTTATTTTATTTTTGCAAGGCAATGGGGTTAAGTGGCTTGCCCAAGGCCACACAACTAAGTAATTATTAAAGTGTTTAAGTCCAGATTTGAACTCAGGTACTCCTGACTCCAGGGCCAGTGCTCTATCCACTGTGCCACCTAGCCACCCCAGGCACATTTATTTTAAACAGCAGTCTTATCTTGAGTCACCTGGAACATAAAGGACAAGGGACCCAGAGAACTCAGTCTAATAAATTACTAGTAGTTCTTCTCCAATTCTCTATCCTCTATAATAAATCAGACAACTCTAAAAAAGCAATGATTTAATTGTTTTTCTTTTCTCAAACCTTTAAGGTTTCGTCTAACAAAGCTGAAAATAAAGCTGATTCTGAAGAAAAGGTAGGTAGTTTTATATATATATTTGTGCATATGCCTGCTGTTAAGTTTCAAATAACTTTCATTCAATTAAAATTCATTAATTACCTAATATGTTTAAGGTACTAGGGATACAAAGATTAAAAAAAAGACATGATCTACAATCAAACAAGATGATTATAAATATTTATATACTTGTATGCTACTTAATAATAGAGAAAAATGTATAAAAATGTGCATAACTTCCCTGCTGGGTTTTTATTTTAAGTTCTATGTACATGTAGTTGGGTATTGGAGAAGTATGTCTCACTGAACTGTTACAAAATAGAATATATAAAAATAACGAAAATCAAAGATATCATTTTCCCACTTGAGTCCCTGAATGGTAGCCTTAATGTGAAATCAAATAATTGAGCAGCTGAATAACAAACTTTTTTTATGTATTTAAGTGTTTAAGGAAAAATGTCAGTGTTTTTTTGCAATTGCTATTCATTGTACAAGCTGTATACCTTTCAAATGCAACAAAATTTATTTTCTCAAACTATTTTAACAATGGAAAATGTTGATTTCAAGATGAGCTAATATTGATCCTTATTCATATTTATACCTATTTGAAAGAAGATGCAGCTTTTCATAACACTTTTAATAATTCCTATTCTAAAAATTATCTTGATTGGCTTAAGTTTTTTTATAGTAATTTTCACTCACAGGGGTTTTTTGTTGTTGCTGTTTTTGTTGTTATTGGTATTTTTCCCCTACTTAGTTTGTGTCATTCAGTTAGATTAAATTGACAGAAATAAATTAATGGAAAAAAGTGTTTAATGTATATATGTATATAATTCCTATAGATGCACACAAAAGTGCATAATAAAATAGAATACCAAAGGGGCAAAGGAGGACACCAGACAAAGTCCTTTGTGGATGTTTAAAGAAAAAGAGATCATTTTTAGCTGAGGGAGTCAGGAAAAGCTTTATGAAAGTTCAAATCTGAAAGAGAAAGACTTGAGTGGATATACAAGTGGACAGAGTACTGTACTGAAATTCATCTATACAAATCCATGGAGGTGAGAAAATGCAGAGAGACATCTAAGCTCAGTTTGTAGTCCAAATCTCCCAGAATATAAATTGCATGTATGAAATAAGACTGAAGTGATGGGTAAGCGCCAGACTATGGAGGAACTTAAATGCCAGGTTACAACATCTGCATTTTATTTTGCAATATGTCAATTCACTCAAGATTTATGATGAGGGGAATAACATTGTACTAGGTATTAAGAAGTATTGGAAAGGAGACTAGCAGCATGGTGACTAATAAAGAAACCTCTATAATACCACAGGAGAGTGACAAGGAGAGACTGATTAGGGAGATAACAAAATTAATAGAAACAGGAACAAATGAAAAAATATTGCTGTGTTATGCCTCCATAGTAGATGCTCCAAGATGGCATAACACTAATCCATGAATGCCATAGAAATGAGAGAGAGGAGAGGAGAGAGGGAGGAAAGAAGTAAGGAAGAGAAACAGAGATAGAGACAGAAATAGAGAGAAAGTATAAAGAGCAGTGCTAGAGCCAGGAGGACCTGAAAGCTTAAAAAGTCTTGCCCCTTATACACACTGACTATAGGGCCCTGGGCAAGTCATTAACCTCTCAGAGTTCTAGTTAATCCTAAAAAAAAATAAGTTGCAGAAAAAAGGGTGGAGTTTCTTTGTCTGGAAGTCCTCTATATCAATGAAATGATAGACCCAGGCCTTATTCCTCTATTACTGAAATAAAATGACTAGAACCTGGCAACTGACTGGCTATAGACTAAGGTGAAGAAGAGGTTTTGATTAGAAGGATGGTGGGTGCCTATCAGGAAGAAACAGGGAATAGGAAAAGAGCAGATTTTAGAAGAGAAATGATGACTTGTTTAGACAGAGGTTGAAATGTCAACAGGATGTCCAGGTAGAGATATCTTTGAAGTAGAAATACAGGGACAGGGGCCAGCTAGGTGGCGTAGTGAGTACCTGGGTTCAAATCCAGTCTCAGACACTTAATAATTACCTAGCTGTGTGGCCTTGGGCAAGCCAATTAACCCCATTTGCCTTGCAAAAAACCTAAAAAAAAAAAAAAAAATACAGGGACAGGAACTTGGGGGGAAAATTGTCCTACATACATACAATATGTGCACACACAAACACACATGCATATGAGCCCATACACATCTTTTACAGTCATTTCCATAGATGAGTTGAACAAAGGTCATCAAGAGAGATTACAGAGAGAAGAAAAGAGCTAAGTAAGGATAGAGGAGGGAGAGGGCTGGAGGGAAAGGAAAGTTAGGGAACCAGAGATAAACTAACAAAAGATCACTCAGATCTGTCTTGTAGAAGGGCCTTAATAAATGTGTGCTGACTGTTGTTGACTAGAAAGCAGAGAGGCAGAAGAAACAGGATTAGGCAGAATTATAGATGCCAAGACAAAAAAGAATCTAAAAGGAGGAGGTAGTCAGTGGTGGCAAAAGGAAAGAGTCTGAGAAAAAGTCAAATTTACCAATTAAGAGTTCATTACTCATCTTGAAGGGAACCATTTTTAGTCCAGTTGTGAGGACTAAAACCAGATTGGAATGAGGTGAGTGAGTGGTAAGGAACAAATAAAAATTAGTCCTAGAAGTTTAGCAATGAAGGGAAGGAGAAAGAGAGGATGTTGAGTTGAAGAGGTGTCAGCATTGAGGACAGGGGTTTTTTTTCTGGTTTGTTTTTATTAAGGGAACCCCAAGGGGCAGCTAGGTGAAATAGATAGAGCACCAGTTCTGGAGTCAGGAGGACCTAAGTTCAAATTTGACCTCAGACATTTGACTTTCTTGCTGTGTGTGACCCTAGGCAAGTCACTCAATTCCAATTGCCATAATAAAATAATAATAATAATAATAATAATAATAATAAACTCCAAACAAATTCATAAGCAGAGAGAAAGAAGCTTAGTAGTAAAGGAAAAGTTGAAAGGATGAGTCTTGATAAGTATAGTTCCCACACACTAAAGCTAGGGAGAAAGAATCAATCAATCAAGAAACATTTATTAAGTATACACTGGGAGTATAAGTACTTAGAGGTATAAAAAAGAAAAAGAAATACAGTTTTTGCCCTCAAGGAATTTATAATCTAATGGGGGAAGACAGCACATGAAATGAAGGTGAAAAGGTGGAGACTGGGGGTAAGTGAAGAAGTCAACCAGAGATCTCCTAAAGTAATGCGGCCATGTGAGAAATGAAATGTCTGAACGGGACTCTTTTCTTAAAGGGAGGTTTGGAATTCAGGACCCCACCTTCCAATCAGAGAGGAAGAAGGTAGTGATAAGGTAGAATACCAAGGCTGGCAAGATCTAGTAGAATGATGAGATTATCCCAGTCTTCTTGGGGCAAGGTAGAGAAATTTGTCAATGAAGTTTCAAAGTAATACAACCAGGTGAGAAATAAGAAATGAAAAAAGAGAGAAAGGGTGAAGTATAGAGATTTTGAGTTATGGAGGAGAAACAAAAGAAACATGATGGATGATCTTTGTCTTTACAGTAAAAAAGGAGACATGCTCATCAGAAAAGAAAGGAGGGGAAGTGATGTTGGGGGTTTAAAGAGATTTGAGAAATATTTGGGATAGCCATAATATGATAAGAAATAAATTGAGGATGGATAAAGGGAATCCTATGCAACAGTATTGCTCAGTTGAGGTTGGATCTCAACAATTTAGAGCAACCCTGATCAGCATGGCTTTATGACTTTCTCTAGCATAACTCCCTGTCTCAAGAGTGGAAAAAGAGTGAAGGCAGCTCAGAGTTGGGGCAGAAGCGTAAACAAGCAGAGAATTCAATAGCCAAAAAATAATATACTGTCAATATAGCTATGTATAAGTAAAGATTGTAGAAGTGAAGTCAGGAAAAAACCCTGAAAAATGAAGGGGACAAGAGGTCACAAAAATAGTTGGGGGAAAAGAGGTTCAGGAGAGATTTAGAGGGAGAGTGAGGACGATTTTGACTAGAGAGAGGAACTTCATAATCTCTCCCCTTTGGTAATACAAGGATCAAGAGAGGAAGACAAAAATCAGATGGCATCCAAAAGAAAAGATGTTGCTGAGGATGATGGTAGAAGGATAGTGTAGAATTGCAATGAAGAATAGGAAGCATGTGACCTTCTCCTACTAGCCCCTGTGAGTTAGGTTTTGAGCAAAGGAGCATCCAATGCCAGAGGGGAAATGGGAAAAGATAAGCTATCTTGTATTTAGGGATAATGTAGGTTTCAGTTATCACCAGATGAAAGGAATATAGAGAAAGTAGTCTAAGGTAAATTAGGACAGAATGGAAATCCAGAATTGAACAGAGACTGATATGGAGTGGAGAAGTAGAGTTCCAAGATAATGGACAGAAGTAGTAGGAGAAGGGGATTTTAGCTTACTGTGTGATATTGAATGATGGGGAATTTATGGAACAAGAGGTTGAGTGTTACTGATTAAAAACCAATGTAACCCCAAGTAAACAAGAGCTTGCAAGCTAAACTGGTTTAAGGAAAGCTGTATATTTCTCATCTCTCATTGTTTGTATGTGTGGGTGTATTGTGTGTGTCTATTTTCCTCTGTATCTTCATATCTAGATTTTGAATAAATGAATGAATGAAGGGTTTCCTCAGCTATTTTAGCCAAGTTTTCAGTATGTGGTAGACCATGTGCTCTTAATCTGATGACCTTGATGGATATTTCACTTCATTCTCAGTCTCAGTTCATTTTCTTAATCAGTTCTTGTTTATAATCAAACCAAGAGCCATTTTAAAAGGCATGAATGGAGAAAGTTATTGTTCCATTGTCCTCAAGATATTTCTTATCCTCTAATTTCTGAGGTTGAGAATTAGTGACTAACATGGAAATGGTAATAGAGTAATTGTAGTCATTGTGTGGTGACCTTCCTCTTTTTGTTGCTGTGCAAACATGTCCAGCAAACTCAGCAGAAACTGCACAGAGAAGGTTTGAAAGGAGTGAAACTCCTCTGGAAGCAGAATGGAGGTGCCAGATTTTTTAATATTTCACAATATGACCATTGTTATTCAATGATTTAAAAAAAAATTCCTCCTCTTGGAAGGAAGGTGTTCAGTAAAATTAAATAGCTTCCCTCTAGGAAACTTGCCAAATGTTAATGAAGGGCGTATGGAGAGTGCACCATATCCCACAGGGAGCCTACAACTCTGAAAATATAACAAACTCTCCAAAAAAGCAACTGATTACTTGGAATAATAGATTTCTAAAGAAAATTTCCCCCTTTCCCACTGATATCACAGATTTCCTCCAGGGAAATTCATACTTCAAATTTCATGAGAACCATGGTAAGCAATAGAGCCATCAGAGAGATATCCTCTATACTTTTTCTGATCATTCTTAGCTTCTGAGGGAAGATAATGGCTAAGGAATGAATGGCTAATGGCTTGCACATAAGGAACCTAAATGGATTGTCTTTATTATGTATTTGCCATATAGCAAACAGGGCTCAGGACAATGTCACCATTGTACTCTCCATTTCTCTATGTTTGGTATTATTAGGGCATATTTGGTAGAGTGGGTTTGGCCCAATGCCCTCTCACCATTCTTTACCTCTTTGGTAGCTCTGCTCTTGTTCTAGAATTAAAATACAGGGTTATCTATGAAAATGGAAGATCTCAATATTCCTCCCCACTGACTTGGACATAGCTCCCTCTGGCACCATTTGCAGCTTTGTGGTCCAATAGGAGGAACATTTATGAGCACAGTTTCACAACCATCATAACCCTTTTTAAGACCTTGTTTCAAAGTCTTTTAAAGGACTTTTTTTTTTTAACCAAAAGTTGCAGCCCTGCTTCTGGGAAGTGTTTGGTCTTTACTTGACACTTCAGTCTTCACACTGATAAACAACTGTTAGCTAGGCAAGTCTTATGATAAAATGTCAGCTATTATAATTGACATTAAATATTATATATAAAATGCTCCTCAGTACAGAAATGCATACAACATTGGCATGGGACTGCATTGTCACCAAGGTTTATAGTAAAAATGAACATTACTAAGCAATTTCAGCTCTATATCCTCTTTAACTTAGCCAGAGAAGATCAGTTCACAGAAGAAGTTTCATTAACATTTAGCCTTTTGAGTAGTCTGCTTTTGCCATTATGAAATGAAATTACCACTCATGCCTAGAGACACTTGTCCATACCTTTCACACCTAAATAAAAATGATCCTTTTATCTTGTGATCCCAGCATCCATTGCTTTCCCTTGTATAGATATTGCATATGTGGGGGGGAGGAAATATTCTGGAGTCTCCCTGTGTTTAAAAATCACTGAGACTAGATATAGTTTCATAAATTTTTTATTATACTCTTCAGATTGCTAAATTTTGAGATAAAAATTGAAAAATTTGGTTAATTATTGGAATCCATGGTGTGATATAAGATATCGTTATTTGAAGCTATCTGCTTGAGAAACTCTATTTTTCTTTTTTTCATCTGAATGGCTAATATGATGTGAACACTCCCTTAATGTATTTTGATTGTCATAACTGAATGAGTTCACATTCGCATAGTCTCTCTCACCCAGTTGAGAATTTGAGTTGCCTAAATTTCCATGCAGTTAGTCATCCTCCTATAGGGAAATGATCATCCATCACTAAATATTAATATTTATTAGGATGGCTTTTTTAGAACAATATTCATTGATAGGTGTGTTACTATTTTAACATGTCTTAAATAAAGAGAAAATGGATAATGTGAAATAAAGTCAAAAACTCCTCAATTATGACTACTATCACCTAAAAGGGATCGAAAGCTGAGAAGGTCCATGATGGACCAGCTGGTCAGAAGACAACGGGAGATGTCCAGGCCAAAGGAGCCAAGAAAAAGAATCCAGAGAGCCCCAGGCTAGGCTATGCCTTTAGAAAATTCTTTAGGCATAAGGTCTGTATTTTTTTACTAGAGAAAGCAGAACCCTGGTCTGCAATGGATGATATGGACTCTGGTCATCCACTGACCAAAATCCACCTTGCCAAAGGGAGAGGCTTTTTTAGGTGTTTGGGACTGTCAAATAACAAATATATATGAGATATATAGTAAAGTGAAAAGAGCACTGGTTTTGTTGTCATCAGGCCTGGATTTAAATCATGTCTCTGCTACTTACTACCTGTATGACATTGGATAAGTCACTTAATTTCTCTGGGTCTTCATTTTCCCATTTATAAAGCAAGAGACCTACATTAGATTACTTCTAAAACCCTTCCTGTTCTAAAAATCTATAATCTGTGAAGTCAATTTGAATGACAGCCCAAAATCTAAATGATCACAAACCTGCCCTCCCTGGTATCTCCCACTTGTAGGTCGGGGTTCTGAAATAATTCTCCTAATCCAAAAGTCATGCCTTCTGTCTAACTGAGAACTGTATGATTTGACCCTGATACTAACAAAACTAACACCAGCCTACAACAAGCATAGAGGAAAAACAATGGATTAAGGTAGAGCAGTTCTAAGACTAGCCTCTTGGTTAAGAAGAGGTTAGACTTTAGAAAATAGAGAAAACTACAAGGTTGTTAGAATGATGCTCTTGAGTGCTCAAGAGAACCTACCATAGCTACATATTCCAGAATATTTGGAGATGAGTCAAAATTATCTCCCAAGCTCAGCTTAATGGAATGAGTACATACAGAAATTCCTCTCTCTGAATGTCCTATTCTGGGCATCATGCCTGTGAGGAGGGGCTCTTTGAAAATCCTTTTGAGATGGAGTTGAAATTGACACATGCTGTCAATATTATGAATTTATCCTTAAAAATGAGAGATATCTTTTTAGATATCTAAAGCATATTTCCTTAAAGTGAAATATTATTCTGGTAAAGGTCAGTAATGATCTGGAAACTAATGCTATAATTTATAGTTCAGAGTTTTCCCCAACACCTCCCCCAAAAAGTAGTTGTACACTGGACAGCATCTTATGACTTACTGCAGGCAAAATATGATATCATTCATAACATGGAAACATTCCAGACCAACACCCACTTGGGATGTTTTTGTTAGCAAGGGATTTTGATAATTAATTTTTTCTTTTGTTCAAACACATTTAGATGTATATATACAAGCATCTATATATATAATATACATGTGTATAAATATATATGTATATTCTTATACATGGGTATATATAATATTATATCACTTGTATATTATGTTATGTCACTTTAATATAATATCTTTTCAATGTTCCCATTCTAAAATTTCCCCCCCATATTACACTCCCTTTACCTACCCACCTAGGCATAGCAATAAGGGGAAATGCAATGCTTTAAGACTGCCAATTTAGGGGGAAGAGGGAGTACCAAATAATCTGGAGGACTATATTCTGCTACTAATTCACATGCAGAAAGAGGAAGGACTGAATTCTGGGCAAATTCTGGGAAGATGGAAAGGAAATGCCCCATTTTGAACTTGTATGTTATCTAGCAACCACATTTTGACAAGTCTTTACTTCATAATATTCATACAGTCTTCTAGAGCTGCATTTTCCAAGTTCTCTGAATTCTTTTAGCATGTGGCTGCCTCTAAGACCCTTTCTCCTGACCACTGGAGGTTTTGCATTTTCCTCTTGTTAGAATTCTATCATCACTAATGGAAATAGACCCATCAAAATCAAATAAATGGGTCTTTCCATAAAACTTTCCACAGGGTCATGCAGGGCATGACTCAGATTCTCCCCTTTTTTTTTAGGTTTACAGATTATGGCAGAAAGAAGAAACTTATAACCTTAAGACCAACTCTGAGATTCAAATCTAAAACACTGTCTTCTATTTCTCAGGTATTAAGGGCTAAGGAAGACAAGGAGTTAGCTACTGCTACACCACAGACTTAGCTATGTTCTTAAGCAGGTCCATGCTCAGTTAGCTTCTCAGAGTTTCCTGTTTCCCCTTCTATAAAGTATGAATGCCAACACTTTATTGACTTCATAGAAATAAATGGTTCTGGGCTCTTTAATGGCTAAAACATTATTTTAGTCATCTTAAAATAAAGACATTGTTATTTTTGTTAAGTAATATAGAAGTATCAATATTATAAGAGATTAAAATTAGAGTTTTGTCTTTCACAAATAGAAACCGAGGTTTAGCTCATTTTTCTGACTCATGACATGACTCATGGTTCACGATCAATCAGTTGACCAAGAAGCATTTATTAAATACTTAATATATTTTGTGTTAAGCCCTGGAGGTAAGAAGATAGAAAAATGGAAAAAGTTTCTGCCCTCAAGGAGCTTGCATTTTATCTAGGAATATAACATGTACATACAACCATCATCAGAAATATGTACAAAATGGATAAAAGGTAATTTTTGAGGGTGTACATTATTGTCAGAAAATACACACCAAGCTAATCAGAATTTTTTTCCTTGACCAGCTTTCTAAGAATCATCGTTTTCTATCTCTATATAGGACCCAATTAAGCTACCTTCTCATCTCAAAAATTAAAGCTTATTATTAATGGTTTCATATGATATATTTTCTTCATAAATTCATTGTTTTTCAGGCCTTTGTGTAATATTTATCCCTTACTAACATTATCCCACAATATGAAAATAAGATTGCAGTACTAGTAACATGGAACAATGGTGGCCTGGAGGAGCTGTCCTAAGAGGAAGTGAAATTTATATATGTTCCTCATACACTGAACATCAATGGCCAAAACATAGAACAGAGTGGTCAGTGATATGGCCACCCTGTCAAAACTGCCATGAATGGTGAGAAATAGAGAAGGTAAAATGAAAGACCTTCTCAAATCCAATATGGGACTGGAAAGGAAAATGTTTGGGAGTTTTTTTAACAAGAGATTATAGAAACTGAGATCATCAGGTGGAAGAGGAGGTTCCATCTGGTCTATTTGAGATACCTGACTTGTTCATATGAACAATGTGGACATCCTAATGTGAAGACAAAAAGCAGCTAAATTGAGTCATTCAAACCAAAATTCATTTTGTGGTTTGAATTATTGTTTAAGAAATCGACTCTGACTTTCTTTGGTCTATTGAATATACACTTTTAAAAAATGCATGCTCTAACATAATCTCCTTTTTAATCTATGGATCAGAAGTATAACACTATGACATGTTTGGAATGAAATTCCATGTATACCCCTGTTCCAAGAGGTTATGCCTTGGATAGATAATATAAAAAGGACATGTGGGTTCATATCCCACCATAGACACTAGCAGTGTGACCCAACACAAGTCCTATGATCTGTCTGGACTTCATTGATTATCCTCATCTGCAAAATGATACAATTGGCATCTATGATCCCTGCTAACTCTAAAGCTATGATAATATGATCAAAGCCTTTCACTTTCTAATATCTCAAGTACTATACAGATCAAGTGAGGCAAGGCTCCAAGACCCTAGTGAGGAAAGTAATGATTTGCCTAATACCTGACAAAGTGTTTTTAATTGTATGGCAGGCAAAGCAAGGCCCAGGATGATTTTTGCTAAACAGCATGGTGGGAAGGACAGATTGCACTGAATTCTGTTTCCTTGAAATCTTGCTTTTGTAACTGATGTACTCCAGTCCTTAACAAACCAACAAGCAGCAACTGTGGCAGACCTCTTTGTCAATGATGTAGAAATGATACCCCAAAGAAGCCAGAGAGAAGCAGGTTCTTTAAGCAATACACTCTTATTCCACCCTTTTCTTACCCAGATTTCTTACCTTACTCCTAAAAAATGGTAATCTCTGGCAATATCCGTTCTTACTATCTTTTCTTTTTAAGTGTTTTGTTGTTTTAAATAAGAAAATATTGGTTTGTGTGTATTCATTTTCCCCCAGGTTCCCTTTAACTCTGAGAATACTCTTTTGAAGTTAAAACTGTGCAGATTGTCTAAGACTTGCTGGAACATGCATAATGCAGAAAATCATCAGCAATCTCATCTTGTCCTGCCATCTATGAAATAGACGGCTTTTTTCCTTTAATTCTCCCATGCTCTGCAGGTCTATGCATTTTAAAATGAGACCGGAGATTACTCTTTAAAACTCATAGCAAGACTTTGATCACTCTTGTCAAAACTTATAGGAAAATTTTAATTTTCCTCTTTCTTTGGGGGCTTAGATTATTCCATAGAGTGATTGTCCCTCAGGAGTGTCCAGTTAAATTCTGAAAAAGGGACTTGATTCAATTTGGGTGACAGACTTATTGACTTGTATGCAAGAGAAAAATATATGTATGCTTTCTTCTTAGAGCCGGGGTTCTTAACCTTTTTTGTATCTTAAACCTTTCATCAGAGTGATGAAACTATATATTCTTTCTCAGAATAATGTTTTTAAATAATTAAAGAAAATGCTAAATTTCAGTGAAAATTTAGTAAAAATAAGAATGAATTTTTTTTTTCCCCATCCAAGTTCACAGACTGAAAACTGCCCATAAACCTTTTGGTATAAATAGCAGATCCCAGATTAATAGCCCCTGCCTCAGAGGGTGAAATGAGATATGGAAAATATCTTTCAGGGTGTGTCCACAGTAGAATATCAAGGAATCTCTTTTTTGCCAGTTTTTTCTTCTTGGTGACAAAGATGGATAAGAAAGATGGGCCATATCAAGAAGAGTTCTGCTCTCCTTGAAAGAAGTTTTTGGAGGAAAAATGAAATAAGACTGGGGCACATTACCTAGGATTGGATTCATACTCCTATGGCCAATCACACCTACTTTGCCTTCTTTCTGCCTCCTGCAGAATTTCCTACTTGTTGGGGGAAAGATAGGTTGGGAGAAAGACAGGCAGGGAGAAGTGGA
The DNA here is from genome assembly GCF_037893015.1 of Macrotis lagotis. Taxonomy (NCBI): domain Eukaryota; kingdom Metazoa; phylum Chordata; class Mammalia; order Peramelemorphia; family Peramelidae; genus Macrotis; species Macrotis lagotis. Next base: position 256,933,268 of record NC_133658.1, on the reverse strand, counting down.
GGGGAGGAGGGCACTTGTAAGTCTCGTAAGGCACTGACTTTGTTTTTTATTTCTTTGCTTTTAGTCTTCAAAAGAAACTCAATCAACATCAAATACCAAAGTAAGTATATTTGCCACAACCAGACAGTACTTGTAGAATAGATATAGGGTAATTCAAATGAAGCTGTCTTGATCCAAAAAGGTCCTTTCCTGGTAAACATTGGTCTTTAACATAGGTTAAGAGTGGAAAGAGCACGGGACTTGGAATCCAAAGACTGGGTTCATATCCTCCTTCTCCTAATTACCATCTATGTGGCGTTGGACAAATAACAACCTTTCTTGGCCTCAATTTCTTCTTTATAGAATGAGGAAGTGAACAAGCAAATAGGTAAGGTTCCTTCTTAGCTCTAAATCCTTTGAAACAATAACCTAAGAATTGTTTATTACTTGACTAAATCAAATCAACAAGAATTTATAAAACTTGGAGGGAGAAACAGAAAAAAAACACCCTCAGAAGTCTAAAAATCTTGTCCTTCTCTGTGGATTTTTTTAACCCTTTCATGCCCATTTTCACAGCACTTTGAAACATATCTGTACTCATGGTTTATTATTTCCTAGTTTCCCAGGGACAGAGACTTTCCCTTCTCTAAGAAGTCCTATTGTGCCTTGCACAGAGTATGTTCAATATGTGTTAGTTCAATCAATTGAATCTTAGAGAAGAAATAAGACTAACACAAAAAACCAAGACTAATGTTAACAAAGAAATAATCTAACCCAAAAAAAGCTAGAAAACAAGATCACAAAGTAGTTAAATTGTATATCAAGGCTCTGAGAGGTTGACAGGTGAGGGGTAGCAAGACTAAAAGTTTAAGTTTGTGCTAAGTGAGGGCAGGAACCAGGATTAATTGAAAAAATTGGATTTGGAGAGGCTGCTATAATATGATGGAAAGAGAAATGAATTGAGATTCAAAGACCTGCATTTAGTTCTGCCTCAATCACATCCTAGCTGTATGTCCTTGGTCACTTCCTATCTCTGAACTTCTCTTCCTCCATAAAAATGAAGGTTTAGATAGGCTGATCCTTAACATTCCTTCCAAACATATATTACATAATTCAGTGTTACACACACACACACACACACACACACACACACACACACACACACTCACTTCTCCTTTACTGTGTGGCTATAATAGGAAAAAACAACAAAACCTAAATTCAGGCACTCTAGCATGAAATCTCAGCTCTAGCAATGATGTGGAGAAGTCATTAAAGCAATCTCTGAGCTTCAGCTGTGAAGAAAGAGTTTAGTAAAGCCAAAAATGATATAGGAAAGGAAGAAAAAAAGGAGGAAAAAGGGAAGGAAGGAAGGAAGGAAGGGGGGAGGGAGCAAGAAAGGGGGAGGAAGGAGGGGGAAGGGGAGGAAGAGAGGGAAAGAGGTAGAAAGGAGAAAAGGAAAGCAAAATACTTGTCTGTCTATTATATCCTAGGCACAGTGCTAAATGTTAAATATATATATTATATATATTTTTTCATATGTATATATGTATACATATATTTACATATCTTCATAACAACCTGGTAGATAGAAGATATTATGATCCATATTTTATAGTTCCTTCTACAAGGAAGGTCACCCAGCTGGAAATATCTGGCCAGATTTAAATTCTCATCTTCCTAACTCAAGGTCCATCTCTCTCTCTCTCTCTCTCTGCTATGCTACCTACCTACCTAAGTATAGATGTGTTATTATTAATCATAATAAATTAAAAATATGAAGATATATTTCATCCTGGTCTAGATTTAGACTATGCCATAATCTGAAAGTTAATTCACCATTTCTCTTCTTTCATGTCCCCAACTGGTTAATCATGTCTTCTAAAGAATTATGAGCTCACAAGTGGAATGGACCTTTATTCCTTTTTAAGTCTTTCACTTTTTGATCATTTTGATTAACTATGTCTTGGGGGGGGTTGTTTATTTATTTTTAACATATATAGAGTGCTGAAAAGTCACCTGCCTCTTCAGCTAATACAAAATCAGACAAAGCCACCTCTTCATCACCTGAGGCTCAGGGGACACAGAAGAATACTAAAGGCTTGGACTCTTCAGTTCAGCAACAGACAACAGCATCCTCTGAATCAGCAAAGAATGGAACAAAGGAGAAATCCCCCACTTCTCTTCCTCTGGGCAAGCTGTTCTGGAAAAAGGTCTGTCTTGTCTTAATTTGTCAGTATCAAAATTTGAAGGTATTCTGTTGCTTAACCAGATCAGTGTGTGTCTGTGTGTTTGTGTGTGTGTGTGTCAGTGTGTCTGTGTGTCTGTGTGTCTGTCTGTGTCTGTGTGCGACTGTGTGTATGTCTGTGTCTGTGTTTTGAATTGCTACTATTTCATTCAGTAGAGAGTTATTATATTTTATTTCTCCAACAGGATAGAACTTGCATTTAAGTGGATGTTGTCTTACTGTTTACTTAGAAGAGTTAACTATCTATCAGGTTAAAACGTGTTTTGTGAGAGATAAAAAGAGGTGCACAAATACAGTTTCTCGTTTTTTTGAATCTCTCTTTCACATAAAATACAAAGCCGTAGCATTTTGCAGTTTCTTTTAACAAGGGAGCACTGGTTGGAATAGTTTTGATTCCTGGCTTTCTCCTGGTTTCTCATATAAACTCTAAGTCCTTGGATAAATGAATGGCCTCTTTGGAGTCTCTTTGGCTTGTCTTTTTTCCAGCCAGATGTGGTTAGTCATTAGAAGTTGTTTAGGTTCTATTCTTTCACTGAGAATTCAGGGCGTTTACCCAGTTTACCGACAAAGCAAATACACCCTTGGCTTTGGTACTACAAGGAAGTTCAAACAGTTGCTGTCTAGATTATTTTTTCCCCCTCCAAAAGCAGATGCCTCAGGTATGAGTAGTGAAAGGAAAGGGGGTGGAGTTATTCTGAACACTCTCACATAATTACCATTGCTAGGGAAACCATTGCCACTGGTGTGCCTTTTAAATTGCTGCTTCATCTAAAAGCAGTAAAATAGAGTGCAAAAGGTGCTTGGGGATTTCAAAAAGGAATTCAACCAAAGAAGCAAGCTGTTGTTAAATATTTAATTGGCAAGTAAGTCCAGAAAGGTGTGTATATAGATTCCTCTTTTATACAGGTGATAAATACAAACATACTTGATGTTGGGAGAAACAAAACTTGGATGTGAATTTCATTTTCTTGGCTGTAATTCTAAAAGAATTCTAAATTCCAATTCTAGACACTAAAAGATTTTATAGACTCAGTGTTCTAGAATGTCCAGATTCTATAAGATGTTAAGATAACAAATACAACATAATTGGCTCTTCAATATCACTTTCCAGTTTAGGATTGTTTAGAGTTTGACTTTGTTTTTGTTCTGATACAGCCACCAATAACTATTAAGTGCAAGATATTTGGGATTTAAGGGGATGAGTTTGAATCCTGATTCTGCTACTTACCACCTGTTTTACTTTGGGCAAATCATTTAACTTCTCTGTCACTCAGTTCTAGAGAATAAAATGAGATGATTGAAATAAATGATCTCTTAAGTTCTTTTCCAGTTTTCCCCAAAAAACCCTAAAGCACAGTATAGTTTCCATTTCCTATTATCAGGGAAGACTTCTTTTCCACCCAGTTTTTTTCCTTTGAAAGCATCTTTTATGTGCAATTGTGCAATTTCATCCCTGTCTGGAATTGCAATAGAATGATAGTTGCAAGATTTCTCAACTCTGAAACTCATCCACTTTGGGAAAAATATTATCCCCTTCCCTTTTGATCCCATGTTTTGCCTCTGATTTCTTACATACTTTCTCATCTCTAGAATATGAAATTAATAAACTGACTCCACCTAAAGGTGCCCCACCAATGCTCAATCTTTCTGATAAACTTCTAGTTCAAGCAGAATGCTCTGTAGAGATTATTTTTTTTATCTTTTCCACAAACTAAAAAAATGCAGGTCCAAGTGGAAATAAAAACTTCATGCAAAGGAAAATAAACATGATATTTTTGAGAAGATTTAGGGGGTTTTCCCCTTTGAAACAGAGTTTTGAAACAATCTCAAGCAGCTTCAGAAACACTTTCAGGGTTCCATGATAAGACCTGGAAAATGTTTATAATTAACAATGATGCCTGAAGTTTCTCTCTTCTGGTTCTTTCAAATGTGGTTTCAAAAATGAATTTCTAAGAAAATGACACAACAGTGGATGATAGAGAAGACAGAATACTGGACTAGGGTCAGGAGACTTGGGTTCCCATTCTGTTATTCACAAACCATATGATCTTTAAGAAGTCATTTAAACTTTTCAAGTCTCCTCTATAAAATTCAGGGATTGAGGAAGGAGGAGGAGTATCCCTTTGTCCATTCACTCTTAGTCACCTTTTTTTTTAAACATGGTCATAATTGGGGCAGTTAGGTGGTACAGAAAATAGAGCACTGGCCCTGGAGTCAGGAGGACCTGAGTTCATATTCAACCTCAGATACTTAATAATTGCCTAGCTGTGTGACATTAAACAAGTCACTTAGTCCCATTGCCTTAAATAAATAAAAACTTAAAAAAAAAAAAACATGGTCACATCCAACATACTCCATTCTTCTGGGTCTGCCTTTTTTTTTTCACTTTGTATAATTTCATAAAAGTCTTTCCACATAACCTTGCATGCCTCATTCTTGTCCACCTTAATTGCATGTGGGTATTCCATTTTATTAATGAACAACAATTTCTTTAGTGATTCTATATCATGGGGTTTTTAGAGTTAGAAGGGCACTTAAGATAGATCATCTAGGTCAATCTCTCATTTTACAGATAAAGACATTGGGCATTCTCTGTTTCTTCATCTTTAAAATTATAGATGTGAGCTTGGATGATCTCTATAGTCTCATTCCAGGGCAGACATTTTATGATTCTATCATGAAGATGATCATAAAGTTTCTTTTTAGCTCAAGCCAACCTGTGAGGCTCCAATTCTATAAAATATCTCTGTGGGAAGATAAAGTTGTGGGGGGGTGGCTTTTTAATTGTTGCTGAAGAAACTACTGAGGAAAAAAATAATAATCCCTAAGTCTCCTGAGAAAACTGATTTCACACTCTAACATAGTTGGGAAAGAGGGCTGAAATAAAGTAAGCAAGAGGAATAATTCCTTTCTCTTTGTTTCATCACTAAATCCAAGAGTTCCTACTGAGTCTCCCAGGCATGAGAATCACTGTGCTAAATGCTATGTATTGAGCTTAAAAACTCAATATTTAATACTGGCTTTCCAGGAGCTTCCAGCATTATTGGGAAATCTAGGGTTTATTACAAGATGGTATAGACTTAAATGTTTTATAGCCCTTTGGAGAAAGGAAAACCCAAATAGGTCAAGGTAAACTTCAGAAAGGACAAAAACAATGAAGCAGGTCTGGATGGAGGGGTAGAATTTGAGTAGACAGATTATGATTAGATAAAATGAATAGAAGGTTACATGGCTGGAGCAGAGAAGGGGGCAGAGAAGAGGGGGAGGAAATGAATAAAGATCTAGATTTGACTTAATGGTTGAGACTAAAGTAAAAAAGTATAAACACAGTGTTGTCATAAATAAATTACATATAGATGTACTACAAAAATCTATAGAAAATATCCAAGTATGTCTGGAGGATTTGTGGAAAGATCTTGATAAGAATCTTGTAGGACATAAGGGTGTAGATAAGTTACCATCTGCCCCAAGGGAAGAAGCTCCCATATCTATAAGATTTTAGTTCTTTTGAAGGGTCAAAGTAAAGAGTACTCTTAGTATGGAGGTCTTGAAGAGATAAGGAGTTTAAACTTGAAGGAATAGATTATAACATCATAGTAGATGATATGAAATTAAAAAGGCATAGTAAAACTCAAAGATTATTAGTCTGGCAGTGGCATGTAAATTGACTTAGATGTGCCATTAGGAAACATTTAGTATTTTTTACAAATGATTTTTTTAGACCAGATTTTGGATGTCCCCCTTATCCCTCTCCAACCCTCTCTGAGAACTATCCCCTTAAACAAAAAAATTCTTAAAAAGAAAAGGAGGCTAACTAGGTGGTACAGTGGTTAGAGCACTGACCTTGGAGCCAGGAGGACCTGAGTTCAAATTCGGCCTCAGACACTTAATACTTAGCTGTGTGACTTCTTTTTTTTTAAGATTTTATTTATTTTGAGTTTTACAATTTTTCCCCTAATCTTACTTCCCTCCCCCTATCCCTCACAGAAGGCAACTTGCCAGTCTTTACATTGTTTCCACATTATTCATTGATCCAAATTGAATGTGATGAGATAGAAATCATATCCTCAAGGAAGAAACATAAAGTATAAGAGATAGCAAAATCAGACAATAAAATATCAGGATTTTCCCTAAATTAAAGGTAATAGTCGGGGCCACTAGGTGGCACAATGGTTAGAGCACTGACCCTGGAGTCAGGAGTACCTGGGTTCAAATCCGGTCTCAGACACAAAATAATTACCTAGCTGTGTGGCCTGAGCAAGCCACTTAATCCCATTTGCCTTGCAAATCCCCCCCCCCCCCAAAAAAAGGTAATAGTTCTTGGCCTTTGTTCTAACTCCACAGTTCTTTCTCTGGATACAGATGGTATTCTCCATTGCAGAGAGCCCCCAATTGTCCCTGATTATTGCACTGATGGAATGAGGGAGTCCATCAAGGTTGATCATCACCTCCATGTTGCTGTTAGGGTGTACAGTGTTTTTCTGGTTCTGTTCACCTCACTTAGCATCAGTTCATGCAAATCCCTCCAGGTTTCCCTGAATTCTCATCCCTCCTGGTTTCTAATAGAACAATAGTGTTCCATGACATACATATACCACAGTTTGCTAAGCCATTCCCCAATTGAAGGACATTTACTTGATTTCCAATTCTTTGCCACCACAAACAGGGCTGCTATGAATATTTTTGTACAAGTGATGGGGTTTTTTTTAGGTTTTTGCAAGGCAAACAGGGTTAAGTGGCTTGCCCAAGGCCACACAGCTAGGTAATTATTAAATGTCTGAGACCGGATTTGAACCCAGGTACTCCTGACTCCAGGGCCGGTGCTTTATCCACTACACCACCTAGCCACCCTCACAAGTGATGTTTTTACCATTTTTCATCATCACTTCAGGGTATAGACCCAGTAGTGGTACTGCTGGATCAAAGGGAATGCACATTTTTGTTGCCCTTTGTGCGTAGTTCCAAATTTCTCTCCAGAAAGGTTAGATGAGTTCACAGTTCCACCAACAATGTAATAGTGTCCCAAATTTCCCACAACCCTTCCAACAATGATCACTCTCCTTTCTGGGCATACTGGTTAGTCTGAGAGGTATGAGGTGGTACCTCAGAGAAACTTTAATTTTCATTTCTCTAATAAGTAATGATTTAGAGCAGTTTTTAAAATGACTATGGATAGCTTTGATCTCCTCATTTGTAAATTGCCTTTGCATATCCTTTGACCATTTGTCAATTGGGGAATGGCTTTTTTTTAAATTTGACTCAGTTCTCTGTATATTTTAGAAATAAGTCCTTTGTCAGAAACATTAGTTGTAAAGATTGTTTCCCAGTGTACATTTCTTTTGATCTTGGTTACAGTGGTTTGGTCTGTGCAAAAGTTTTTTTAATTAATGTAATTGAAATCATCCATCTCTTCCTTAGTCATAAACTGCTCCCCTTTCCATAGATCTGACAGGTAAACAAACCTTGATCTTCTAGTTTGTTGATAGTATTATTTTTTTATGTCTAAGTCCCTGTAACCATTTGGATCTTATCTTGGAATAGGGTATAAGGTGTTGGTCTAATCTAAATTTCTTCCATACTAACTTCCAATTTTCCCAGCAGTTTTTATCAAAGAGAGTTTTTATCCCAATAGCTGGACTCTTTGGGCTTATCAAACTGTAGATTACTACAATCGTCTCCTGCTATTTCACCTAGTATATTCCACTGATCCACCACTCTATTTCTCTGATGCTTTATAATATAATTTTAGATCAAGTAGAGCTAAACCACCTTTTTTTTTTTTTTTGCACTTTTTTTCCATTAAGCTTCTGGCAATTCTTGACTTTTTATTTCTCCTTATGAATTTACTTACAACTTTTTTCTAACTCATTAAAGTAATTTTTTGGAATTTTGATTAGTAGGGCACTAAAACAGATAGTTTAGTTTTAGTAGAATTGTCATTATTTTTATTATATTAGCTCGACCTATCCATGAGTGGTTGATGTTTGCAGAGTTATTTAAATCTGATTTGATTTGTGTGATAAGTGTTTTATAATTGTTTTCAAAAAGTTTCTGAGTTTGCCTTGGCAAATAGACTCCCAGATATTTTATATTATCTGAGCTTACTTTGAATAGGATTTCTCTTTCTAGCTCTTCCTGGTGTATCTTGCTAGTCATATATAGAAAAACTGAGGATTTATGAGGGTTTATTTTTATAACCTGCTACTTTGCTAAAATTGCTAATTGTTTTCAGTAGGTTTTTGGATGATTTCTTGGGATTCTCTAGGTATACCATCATGTCATCTGCAAAGAGTGAGAGTTTTGTTTCTTCCTTCATAATTCTAATTCCTTCAATTTCTTTTTCTTCTCTAATTGCTGAAGCTAACATTTCTAATATGATATTGAATAGTAGTGGTGATAATGGGCATTCTTGTTTCACCCCTGTTCTTATTGGGAATGCCTCTAGCTTCTCCCCATTGAATATGATGCTTGTTGATGGTTTCAGATAGATACTGCTAATTATTCTAAGGAACAGTCCATTTATTCTTACACTCTAGTGTTTTTAGTAGGAATGAGTGCTGTATTTTGTCAAAAGCTTTTTCAGCATCTATTGATATAATCATATAATTTCTGATAGGTTTGTTGTTGATATAATTAATTATACTAACAATTTTCCTAATATTGAACCAACCCTAGGATATTACTAGGATAAATCCTACTTGATCAAAATGTATTATCCTAATGATAACTTGTAATCATTTTGCTAAGATTTTATTTAAGATTTTTGCATCTATATTCATCAGGGAGATAGGTCTATAATTTTCTTTCTCTGTTTTAACTCTTCCTGGTTTAGGTATCAGCACCTTATTGGTTTCATAGAAAGAGTTAGGCAGAGTTCTGTCTTCCCCTATTTTTCCAAAGAGTTTATATAGAATTGGAACCAATTGTTCCTTAAATGTTTGGTAGAATTCACTTGTGAATCCATCAGACCCTGGAGATTTTTTTCTTAGGGAGTTCAATGATGGTTTGTTGAATTTCTTTTTCTGAGACAGGGTTATTTAGGTATTTAATCTCCTCTTCATTTAAACTGGGCAACTTGTATTTTTGTAAACATTCGTCCATTTCACTTAGATTGTCAAATTTATTGGCATAGAGTTGGGCAAAATAATTCTGAATTATTACTTTAATTTCCTCCTCATTGGTGGTGAGTTCACCTTTTTCATTTATGATACTAGCAATTTGGTTTTTTTCTTTCCTTTTTTTAATCAAATTGACCAGAGGTTTATCAATTTTATTGGGGGTTTTTTCATAAAACTAACTCTTGGTTTTATTTATTAATTCATTAGGTTTTTTTTGCTTTTGATTTTATTAACTTCTTTAATTTTTAGAATTTCTAATTTGGTATCTAATTGGGGTAAGCTCTGTGATTTCGGGCAAGTCACTTAACACCATTGCTTTGCGAAAATCAAAAAAAATGGGTGGGATGGGGGAATCTGAAAAATTAATTCATATATCAAAAAACAAAGCCCATAGTACATGGAATTTTCCACAAAAATGGGCCTTCCCCAACTATGAAAAGGAGTGAAAAGAGATGTCTTCTCAATATTTCTTCTTTGAGATCAAGTTTTTCATCATAATTTGGAATACCTTTTTATTCTTGTTTTGTGGTACTTAATTTCCCCATTTTCCCATTTTCCCCATATTGTTCTAGTAATATGTATATGTATAATTGTCCTGGCTCTGATTAGTTCATTTTGCACCTAGTCATGTCTTTCCATGTTTCTCTATTTTTGTCATGTTCATCATTTCTGATAACATAGTAATATTTCATTTTGTTGAGGCACCACAATTTGTTTAGCCATTCACCAATTGAAAAGCATCTCTTTTGTTTCATCATTCCCCATTTGATAAGTGTCTGTTTTGTTTCCAATTCTTTGCTACCACAGAAAGTGCTGCTATAAATATTTTGGTGTAAATGAATCTTCCCTTTTATTTTTCTGACTTCATCAGAGTTTATACTTAGCAATAGAATGCTAAAGTCAAAGGGTGTGGACATTTTGGCCACTTTATTTGCATAATTCCAGATTGTTTTCTAGAATAGTACCAGAACATAGTGTGCACAGCTCTACTCCAACAATTCATTGGAGTGCCTGTCTTTCTATAACTCAATCAGTACTGACTATCTCTAGCTTTTGTCATTTTTTTTCTAATTTGTTGGCTGTGAGGTAAACATAATTTGCCTTTCTCTTATTGTTAGTGATTTGGTGTGTTCTTTCATATGACTGTTAATAATTTTTAATTCTGAGGCAGCTAGGTGGGGTAGTGGATAAAGCACTGGCCCTGGAGTCAGGAGTGCCTGGGTTCAAATCCGGTCTCAGACACTTAATAATTACCTAGCTGTGTAGCCTTGGGCAAGCCACTTAACGCTGTTTGCCTTGCAAAAACCTAAGGAAAAAAAAAGAATTTTTAATTCTTCTTTGGAAAACTGTTTATACGTAACCTTTGATCATTTCTATTTGGGTAAATTGACTTAGATTTGGATTGAAACAGATAGAGGAGAAGGAAATGGGAGAGGAAGTAAGAAGATGGTTAAGAGGAAAAGGGAGAAACAGATAGACAAAGGGAGAAAGGATGGTGTTGAATAGTGGATAGAGATCTGACTTTAAACCCAAAAGACGATGGTTCCCGTCTTTTCTCTAAAACGTACACTTAGGCAATCCTAAGCAAGCTGATTCATTTTAAGTGGTATAGCTAACTATTCTCTAAAACTATAGGGGGCAGACAGTTTATTAAACTGCACTTGTAGAGCAACTCCCCTTACCTAGGAGTTCTCTATACTAGTGAAATCATATGTCAGAACTTAATCCTTTGAAATGAAAATGATGAATGTTACTAACCTAAGTGAAAAAAAAAATATTATTCAAGTCTACACAGCTGTAACACAAAATGAAGTGTGCCGGAAATTATGTGGTTAATTTAGTCCATAGAAGCAGCCAAACTGGATGGCTTGGATTCCAAACTGGGAAGGGGAAAGAAGTTACAGGAACATAGGACCTTATTTGTCAAGGCTTATTGAACTCTCCTAACCTGTTAATGACACAAGAGAACAAACACACAGCCCAATCTCTGCCCTAAAGGCTTATTTTCTAAGACAGTCATATTCTAAGAGAGGGATCAAAGATTTTCTGAACATGTTTCAGTGGCAAAGGGAGGCAGAAAGATGGTACAGCAGTGAGTGGTTTAGGGACAAAGAAAATTGTATTTCCAGCTAGCCCACAAAATGAAAGGGAAAGACATTAAGAATCATTAAGAAAAAAATCATCAAACCCTTATAGTAAGGAAATGAGACAGTGACTCCCACAAAAGACACTCAACTAGGGGCAGCTAGGTGGCACAGTGGATAAAGCACTGGCCCTGGAGTCAGGAGTACCTGGGTTCAAATCCGGTCTCAGACACTTAATAATCACCTAGCTGTGTGGCCTTGGGCAAGCCACTTAATCCCATTTGCCTTGCAAAAAAAAAAAAAGACACTCAACTAGATCAGGGCAGCTAGGAAGGAGAGATTAGCCCTACAGGCACACAAACTATAGGTAACTATTCTATACCTTTGTTTTATAATGTGACACAATTTCCTGTAATTTCCTTTTTCTTCCAAGTAAAGAGCATAGATTTCTCTTTTTTTCAGGAAGGTGAAAACAGGAACCAATTATTGATCTGTGTTCTCATATTTAAAATATTAAATTTGATGCTGTAGAAGGGTTTGTGAATGTCTGTAAACACAGAGGCCATTGCTACAATCTTTAGTGCAACATCTAACAGGGTGGAACAACCATGATTAAGAGAAAATTAAGGGGGTGGCTAGGTTGCTCAGTGGTATAAAGTTCATGTAATATTGCTTCACAAAGTCCTGCTCATTCAATGACTTTTCCTGCTTCTATTTCTATTTGTTTAATAAGATCATTTAGAATTTGGTTGGGATTTAAAATCTAATTCCCTAGACTGTAGCCTCTAAGTCTCTTGCATTTCTGTAGGTGCTTTGTTACTTTCTCCTTATTTCAGTTTTTAATTCTCTCTTTTAGGTTTTTTTTTTTAGGCTTTTTTGCAAGGCAATGGGGTTAAGTGGCTTGCCCAAGGCCACACAGCTAGGTGATTATTAAGTGTCTGAGGATGGATTTGAACTCAGGTACTCCTGACTCCAGGGCCAGTGCTCTATCCACCTAGCTTCCCCTGTCCATTCATTTTCATTCTTAGTTGGTGGGTATTTTATTCTTCTGAGTCTAGGTTTTCTTTTAGTTTGTTTATTTTGTTTTGTTTTGTTTTTGTCATGTTCATCATTTCTGATAGCATAGTAATTTTTCATTTTAGTCCAGTTTTTTTTTGTTCCTCATACTTGTCAGTCTCAAGTGCATTATAGCATTCCATTAATTTAATATCCATGATTTATTTAATTATTCTGAATCATAAGAACTTTTTAGTTCATCTGAAACTTAAAAATTATTTTAAGGCAGTACCCTCATTTTACAGATAAGGAAACTGAGAGCCAGAGATATTGTGACTTATTCAAGATAGTAAATGTTAGAGCCCAGAAAAAAGTTTTCTAATATCAAATCCAATGCTCATTCCACTATAGCCTGCTATCTTCTGAGACTGGCAAAAGAACTAAAATAAAGGGCTATTGTTAAGAATGTTTATTTTTATTCTTCCCCACCCACCACCATAACCAAGATTACAGTTTCTGATGCACTGCAATGGATATTCAATAGGAAGCTACTTTGTGGGCCCAGGAAACCAAAAAAAGCAAAATTGTCTAGTAAAATCCCATCACAAAGCACAACAGTGGCAGGGGGAAATCAACTGAAAACCTACAATGCCACCGACAGGGTGAGGACTGTGGTCAGTCAAGAGAGTCCTTTACTTGATACCAGTAGGGTCCACTTCCAAGTATTTGTCACGTCGGGTTGAGAAAGTTTGACTTTTATAATGTGGTTTTTCCAGCTACTTAGTTCTACAGCAAACCCTTCAGGAACACAAGAAATGCAATATGGTACAACTTCCCCATACACACTCCTTAAAAGATTTATGCTACCATCAAATTAATCTAAAATGCACTGTAATTTCCTGACCATCAGGGGCTTCCTCAAAGCAATAATTCTTGTCAGTGACATTTTGTGCCTACAGGCATTTAGGGTCATGTGGGAAGAATGACAGTGCAGGAGAATCATAGTCATAGACTCCAGTGACTCAAGGGACCTTAAGGGTCACCATATACAATTGCACCATTGCCCACAGTATGAAACAAGTCTAGAGATAATGTGACTTATCCAAGATAGCCCTTAAATTCATTGGACTTCAGTACTGAATAAAACCTTAGATATCAACTCATCTGACTCCTTCATATTTTACACATGAGAAAGTTAAGATTCATAGAAGGAAAAAGTGACCAAAATTATGCAACTAGTCCTTGGTCAAAAGAAAGTATCAGGATCAATGGTAAAGAATGGATTCTCAATTACCTACTAGTCGAAAAATACTAAATGTTCTTAGAGTTATGGTGTTAGTATCTATCCATCATCAAAAATTTCAATCATTTAATGATTTCCTATCTAATAAATATGTCTAGCACAGTGCTAGATGCTGAGAGAGTTAAGAAACATATAAGATATTATCTCTTCAAGGAGCAAAAACAGGATAAGACATTGTGGCCTGTCCTCCCATTGAGTGGCATGGTAGCTTTGATCTGTTCCATTTTGGAACATCCTCAAATGCATGATGTGTTAGATCATTAAGGATGTTGAGGTTGAGGTTGAATTCAATATGGACAATATAAACAGTCAGGGAAGACAATATGGAGTTGGTGGGCCTTGATCTGGTTTTGGAAGACTTGGTATGATATAATGAAGATATTGTATATCTTTTTTTTTAGATTTTTGCAAGGCAAGGGGGTTAAGTGGCTTGCCCAAGGACACACAGCTAGGTAATTATTAAGTGTCTGAGGTCAGATTTGAACTCAGGTACTCCTGACTCCAGGGCCAGTGTTCTATCCACTGTACCACCTAGCCACCACAGATATTGTATATCTTACATATGAAAGTCATGAGTCTCCTAGATTAAGTGTATATTCAGAGTTTAGTAGAATTTCTTTGGTAATAAGGGTATACCAATGGATCTATCAAGGAATCTATTTATTTCTGTGTTTCTGATGTCCTTTCTCTGAGGTAAGGGGGCCTAGTCTAACTAAGATGTATCAAGTATTGCTGGATAAATTTGAATGGGAAAAGAAGGGGCATTTTAAGGAGGGCCTTGAATGTTGAAATAGACATTTCTATTCTGATTGACAAAAGAGAGTTGTTAGAGCTTAGAAAGAATAATCTAGTGGCTCTGTGCAGGATGGACTGAATACTTCCTGGATAAAGTACATAATGGTAAGAAGGAGCTAGTTAGGAAGCCACTGGGAATCAGAAAGTTAAAATGTTGAGCAGAAATGGAAAAAAAAATTTTAAAAGAAAAAGCAGTGACAGCTCGAACATATGGAACAAAATAGAAGGATTCAAAGATGGTTCCTTGATTTTGAAATTCAGTGAGAATGGTTGTGTGCCATTGGAAAGAATAGGGATTGTGATGGATGGGTTGTCTAAGATGTAATTCTCTGGAGATATGTCAGAATTCTCTCCAGGGTGATTATTTCCCTCACCTTTTCCCACTCAGAACTCCAACCCAATCATTCTCATTGAATCTTTTTTTATCTTCCCTTCAGTCAATTAAAGAGGATACAGTTCCCAAAGGTGCAGAGGAAAATGTAAGTTATATATATAAAATGATTGAATCATTCAGATTTCATCCTTGACCTTCTTGGTCCACTGGGTGTCAACATCTGGGGTCTCTTGTAGCTGCATGAAATAAGTATGAATTATGGTAGGTTCTTTCATCCTTTCAAAATGATCATTGACAACCATAAGAATACAAGGGCTTTGATGAAAACTGTAATCCATATTAAAAGTCACTGGTACTATGTTAAGACAACACACTACCAGTGCACCTACCAGGGAAATTGGTTGTATACACTTGTAATACCTACTACCAGGAGACTGAGACTGGTAGATTGCTTGGGCTCAGGAGTTCTGAATTGTTATAGGACTAAAGCCCATTGAGTTTCTACACTAAAGTACTACCCCAATATGGCTAGCAGCTGGGAGCAGAAGACCACCAGGTCACCAGGGACAAACCACCCTGATCCAAAATGGAATAAAAACTACCATGCTAATCAATAGTAGGACAGGCCACTGTCCTCTGCATTTAAAATCTTTGCAAGATGAAAAACTCAGTCAAAAAAAAAAAGGATTATATATGTCTTTTTCTTACTAGAATTCATTATTATTCAGGGACTGAAAGAATCTACCAAATAGAACAACTTTTCCCATACTTATCTCTGGGCACATCCATTTACATCTCTATTTTTCTCTGTCATACTTATTCATTCACTCTCTCTTGATTAAGTACCAACCCAAATCATGACTTAAATTTTAATGGTACTAGCCCTACAGAAGTATGGGGGCATGAGGCATGAGAACATCTATGAATTACTCACACTGAAGGATTTCCATGGTGCCAAACTCAGGCTGAAGATTTGGGGTCATTTGGATTTTACCTTGATGCAGACAGTGATTCCATTATTTCTTTGGTCTTTTGTCCAAAGAAGGAGAGGTAGTCAATATTTCTAGAAAAGTAAATTGATGCCCAGGGGAGAATAGATCAATCCCAAATCTCAGCAGTCTTTCACTTTCCAATAAAACATACCAACAGAGATAAATAAGCTAGTGATGTGATCCAATATAGTGCTATTCTCCTGAAAGAAAAATGCCTCCCACTCCCCAGATGTTTTATAATTGGTGTTAACTAAATTCACAGCTGTTCTTGAAATGAACCAAAAACCGTTCATTTTGCAAAAGAGAATACGAGAGATTGATCTTTCTCTGGTTCTTTCTGAGGACTCTGTAATGTTTGACATAGGGTTGTTATGTTTCAAGTCTAGCCAGTGTTAGAGGACCTGAATCTAAACAGCTTCCAGGAATACTGTTTCTAAAATAACGGAGATAAGAAAAGGTATTTCTTCTTATGAAGTTTTATGAGTATGAGAAGGAAAAATATTTCAAGCTGTTCCTTTCATGACATTGGGCTATACAAACAAACCAAGACAACTCTTTAATCCGTAATCTCATAGCATTCTCCTTTATATTTTCCACGATTACAAAATCACTAGTTATTTTTATCACCTGGAAGTAGGAATCCAATGCATCTTCTTGACCATGATTTTTAAATTAAATGGTGAATTAAAGCCAGACTCCAGTTGGCAATGCACACTTGAACATTTTCACAGAAGCGACCTTTCATTTAAGGAGAAATATCTCTTTTGGATGTTGTCAAAGGAACATTTTGTCCACTGGGGCTCTTAGGATAACTTTTAAGTCGGCTTTCCAGAGCTCTGACAGAAGGCATTCCATTTTCTAGAGTGAAGGTTTTTTTTTTAATGTGAATTAAATGTGAAGTCATCTTTGCAGCTTACAAAGTATAAATAACACACAATGTACAAAAGCTTATAAAGGGTAAAGAAAGATGCAAGGTGTTTTTGAATGGAAAAGAAAAGATTTGGCACAAAGACAACCTTTTCCTCCCTATCCCACAAGATTTCTGTTGGCTTGGCTTTGAGCAGAGCATTTCTATTTTTAAAGTCTTGAAATGTCTTTTTCTTAAGGGGATAATGACATGCCTCTTGGATGAAGCCAGTATAAAGCATGTGTTTTCACTGTGTTATGAAAAGCTGCTCCCCAACAAAGCCATAAACAAGTGGAAAAGAGAATCCTTAGAGTAGCTTCATGCTGGTCATGTGTCTTGGACAAATCATTAATTTAACCTCTTTGGTTCTTGGTTTCCTCATCTGAAAAAAGGAGGCCATGGATTAGATCACAGATCTAGAGCAGAAAAAGAACCTCAGAGGTTATCTAGTTCATACCCCTTATTTAATAGACAATAAAACTCAGGCTCAGATAGATTAAATGACTTGTCCAACCTCTCAGAAGTAGAATTGGAATCCAGATCATCTCTGACTATATAGGGATCCTTAAACTTTTTGTTGTCATAGACCCCTTTGGCAGTCTGAGGAAGTTCATTCACTCCTTAGAACATGCATAAACCAAGATACATAGATAGAAATACAAAGGAAGCTAGACTATGTTGAAAATATAGCTATCAAAATCTTCAAAGAGAAAACAAAGTTCATGGACCCCAGGTTCAGAACCCATACTTGAGAACACAATAATTTCACAGTTAGTGACATTATTGGACTAGAAGTCAAGAAGCTCTGAATTCAGATTCTGTTTACTAATTGTGTGGCCTGGGGCAAGTCATTGACACCCCTCTGAAACCCTTAATTTCCTCTTCTCTTATAATATACCCCATAATACCTCATATTACATTATATATGCATACAAATAAATATACCATGGATATTGTATTATTACATATGCACTCATATTACCATATAGAGTATATTTCTATATTATATATAATATGTAACCATATATCTCAAAAGATTATTATAAGCATCAAGCAAGAAAGGTATTTTGTAAATCTCCAACTCTCTCTCTCTCTCTATGTCAGTGGTTATTTTTGCTAAGGCCCCTTCCAGCTCTGAATTCTGAGATTCCTTTGAGGGTAGTTATACTTTTACATTTGTTTTGAGGTCCATGTATACATGAAGAACATGGATCTTCTCCTATATTTGACCTAAGCTAGGAGAGAGAGAAAGATAAACCGTTTATTAAGTTTCAGGCATCATGTTTACGTGTTAACCAATACTAAAATTATGTTCAAAATACTGGGCTACTCCAGACCTGTTTGTTGAGAGAGACTATGGTATAATAATAAGATAATAAAAGGAACACCAACTAGGAGTCAGAAGATATAATTTCGTTCTGGTTCTGACATTAAGCTTTGGAACCAGAACAGCTAGGTGGTACAATGGATAGAGTACCAGCCCTGGAGTCAGGAGGAACTGAGTTCAAATCTAACCTCAGATATTTGAGCCTGAATGGCCTTGGGCAGTCATGTAACCCTAATTGCTTCACAAAAATAAATAAAAATAGAGTAAGAGAGAGATAAGTATCATTTGTGCTTTCTGTAAACAGGCCCAGATAATGAAAATGATTTTAGAACAGGGAATATATAGACACAGCCCTAAGGAAAGGAATTATTCATAATACATGAAACATGTTAGACATTTGAAAAAATTTACTCTCTTGAAATAAATTGGGTATAATGGCACCTAAATTTTAAGCTCATAACTAATATTTATACTTCCCATCCTTTTTTTAGAAAGCAGAAAAATGAGTAAATTTC
Organism: Macrotis lagotis; assembly: GCF_037893015.1. Classification (NCBI taxonomy): domain Eukaryota; kingdom Metazoa; phylum Chordata; class Mammalia; order Peramelemorphia; family Peramelidae; genus Macrotis; species Macrotis lagotis. Next base: position 256,914,673 of record NC_133658.1, on the reverse strand, counting down.
TCATTCTAAAACACTTTATATTATACACAGTTATGCCTTACTTTGCCAAACCCAATACAAAGAAATCCAAACTAGAAATTACCTTGGGGAGGGTGGGGAGGGTGCTTTGCTTTGCTTTGTTTACTAAGATTTCTTTAGATAATAAATTCTTGTGATTTTTAGGAGACCAATCTATCAATTGCAGTGAGGTCTACCTGCATTATATGAACTAAAAAAAGCTAAGCAGTTTAAACATTTCCTAATATTTTTCAAGTAAAATCTGACTTTTTAGAGTATAGATAGGCCTGGTACTTCCTGCTAAAAATTCACTACTGGTGCTTACTCCAGTAATTTCCCATTACTGAAAGAAACAAAGGAAAAAAATGATGCCTATAGAAATAAGCTACGGGTGCAATTTCATTTGAACCACAACTCAAATAGTCAGAGCAGTTACCTGAGCCCCAAACATAATTTCTGAGGAACAAATTGCAGAATGGCAGATAAAGCCCTGCTTTTTCTAAGCCAAGATGACAACTAATAGAATGAACAGTTTCTTTCATTGGAACACACAATAATTCAAGATATAAGTCATTCCCCTTCCTTCCCCCTACAATTTGCCTACACAAACTCAATTTGCCTTTTCTGTGTAGATATAAGGTTACACGCATGTTTTAATAGAATAATAAAAATAAATAAAATATTGAGACAAAAAGCCCTATTCCACTTTGAATGAATTTCAAAAAAAAAAAAACTCTCCCTGATTGAAAGTATTTGAATCAGACATTGATCTGATACAAATCTATGGACAAGAAATAAAACCTTTTCTCAAAAAATGCAAATGAAGTTCATTTTAATGTATCCTACATAGCCAGCTTCATTTGTATATTACAAGCTTCCCAACAAAGTAAGGTAAGAGAAAAGCATTTTAAAATACAAGCTTCGTTTCCATCTTGACTTGATCAAAGGGCCTAGTTCAATTCCCAGGCATGGTTTAAAGCCCAAATTAGTCACACGTTACTAAAGTGACCTCAGGTAAATCACCTAATTTCTCTGAGCCTCAGTTTATTCAACTGTAAAATAACTGTTGAACTAGATATCCCCTAACAATTCATCCAGCTCTAAAACTATGACCTTATTAAATAATAATCAATCAGCAAACACTTATTGAGAGCCTACTAGGTACCATGGACTAAGGATACAAAGACAAAAAAGTGATAGTTCTTATCTTAAAGAACATTACAATCTATCCAGAGGAAATAACACATACCTTTATAAGGAAATGAAAAATTCAAAAAATGGTCACAATGAAATTTTGTAAGGAAGCAAACAACTGTGGGTATCAGTGGGTTTCATGTTGAAGGTGGCTTTTGAGTTAATTTAGATATTCCAAAAGGTTGAGTTAAAGAGAATGCATTCCAGGCAGGCCAATGCTAAGGCACAGAGGGGGAGACCATGTAGGAGGAACAGTTTAGAAGCACCATAGTATATTGTGAAAGGGAGTAATTGTATTGCCACACCCAAAACCAGAACTAGAGAGCAACATGAATTTGATTCAATGAAGATGGTAAACAAGACTTAGAAGCAGAAGAATTAGAGATTCAAGACCCGGCTACATGCCTGAGGATAAGTTCATAGTTTCAGGGAGTCTCAGTTTGATCTTTTACAAAATGGGAATGACAGTTGCATTCCCTACCTCACCTGGGTTCAGGTCTGGCTTCTAATCTGTCCTGGCTGTGTAAATCCCCTAATTCCTCAGTGTCATCAGGCAACTCTTTAAAACCATACATTCTAGAACAAGTCAGAATTTGCATTAGTAGAGAGCTTCCTAAACCAAAAGAGCTAGAATGTGCAGAACAGTGGACCTGAAAGATCTGAATTCAAATGTGACCTAGGACTCCTTTCAGCTCTGTGACCTTGGCAAGTCATTTAACCTCTTTGCCACAGCTTCCTCATCAGTAAAATGAATTAGAGAAGGAAATGGCAAATCACCTTAATTATTTTTGCCAAGAAAACCCCAAACCCTCATGGAGAATTGAACACAACTGAACAGCAAACTCCTAAATCAAAAACAAACAAAAAAATAAATAAATAAAATAAAACTTGTACAAAAAGAAAAAAAAATTATCAAGATTGTTTTGAGTCAAATACAATTGATCAGCAAATTCCTAAACCAAAAAAAAATCAATAATAGAACTTGTACAAAAAGAAAAAAACATTATTTATCAGGATTGTTTTGAGCTTAAATGAGATAATCCATGTAAGGTACTTTGCAAATCTTAAAAACGCTATGTAGATGTCAGCTGTCATTAGATGAATGACAAATCTTCCAAGCTCTGGGGTAGGTACCCAAAAGAAATTTTCTACCTAAATGAACTTTTTCTCTTTGGAATTTAAATATACTTACACAATCTGACTCTAGGCTATTTTTCCAGCATTACTACATACATTACTCATATACTTCCCTTGATACACTCCAACATTCCAGTCAGTCTCATAGCTAACATTCCTTCTCCCATCTCCATGACTTTGTATGTTCTTTCTCCTTATCTCTTCCTCTTAGAATGCCCAATCCTATAAAAGCAGATTTAAGTACCACTTACTACAAGAGACTTTTCCTTACATCTCCTAAACTACTACTGTTCCCATCCTCGAAATTAATTTATATTTAATATGTGTGTTTTATACTTACTCCCATACTTACACACACATATATATATATATATATATATATATATATATATATATATATATATATATATATATTTTCTTGGTAAGAAAAAAAAAGCAGGTTCTTTGAGGGCAGGAACTTTTTTAAAATTTTATCTCCAGTGCCTAAAATAATGGGCACATAGTAGGCTCTTAATAAATATTTGAGTGATTTCTTGATTAAACCACATGGCAAAGATCTGGTCCTCTGAATAGATACATAGATTACTCTTCTGCCTTCACTGGATATATGACTTAATTTGATTTCAGGGGTAAAATAACTACCAGAAATAGGAGAATAAAGTCTAATGTGTAATTAGGTCCTTTGGATATCTCTTCTAAAAGCACTTTCCTCATAACAAACCTATGAGGTAGAGAATGCAGTTACCACTCCCATTTTATAGATAAGAAAACTGAGGCCTTTGGGGACCATGGTACTTGTCTTTAGTCTTGTAGTCAAGTCTTGAATCTCCAGCTCTTGTCACTCTAAGTCTATTCTACCATACTCCCACTATCCCAAAACTTAGCCTATAACAGCAAAAAAATTAAAAGAATACTACAAACTCAACTCAGTGGCCTTGGATAGTATATTTAAATTGACTCTAAAAGGAATAAATTTGAATCAAAATATGACTGGATTAGGTGATAGTTTAAAATTATTGAGGAAAACATCAAACTTTAATTAGAGCTCTATAACAATTTGGTTTCCCTGACATAGAAACCCCTTTAAGAGTAGAAATTTAAGAAACAGGATTTTTTTATCCTTAATAATATTACCTACATTAAACATTTTCCCTTAAATGTAATATTCAGGTTTTAGGGAAAACAAAAGCTGGATTTTAGGATGGTCTATGCTATTCTAGAGCTCACCAATAAAGTGATTTGGAGCTCTTTTCAAATAACATATTTTGAGCTGCTTTGGCAAGAGATTGAAAGTACTTTTCTACAAAATGATTCTATTTTAGGAAGCAATTGTTTCCCTTTTCCTATATGAATCAACTGTTAATAATAACCGGCATTCTCAGTACATCTTATATACATTCGAGTCTCATAATCATGTGAAGTAGGTTCTGCAGGTATTATTATTCCAGTTTTATAGATGAGAAAACTGAGACAAAGAATAATTAAATGGCTTGCCTATCGTCACACAGCTAGTAAATATCAAAAGCAGGATTTTAACCTAGGACTTGCCTGACTCCCAAACCAGCTGACTCTCCACTGTGACATTCTGGTGGTCAACATGAGATATTATATATAAACAGCCATACATGTCAATCTGTGAGGCTCTTAGGAATCACTGTCTGACTCTAACCCCTAAAACATACAGCAAAGGAGAAATACTACTATTGCCCTCTTGGTAATAGGTTTTCCCCTAAAAAATAAAAAAGATTTTCCATAAAACAGGTTAGATCCATGACTTCTCAGGGACCAATTGAAACCAACAACTGTTTGAGGTGTGATCCTGAGTAGGATGCAGAATGAGGCAGTCGAGCAAATGATCACGAATTAAAGTCAGAGGCAGTGACAGAAGCCTGGCACACACTAGACTGAAGGTGAATTACCTGCAGTCCTGGGCGCCTCTGGCTGGCCTTCCTCTCCTAGCAGTCGGCTCACAGCTCATTAGGCCAAATGCCAGGGGTGTGAAGTAATTTAGCAACACTTGTCTTGGCTAAACTCATTTCTTTTCTTGAAGCTTGATCTCTGTTTAAGTAACAAGGGCAAATGATTGTATTTCAAGCCAAGGGGAACAAGGAATGAATGAATGGATGATGTATTGAAATAAGAGGCTTTTCCCTTTTTCTTTGCTAAGGCTCAGAATGTTTCTACACAGTTGCTGCCAAACAATGTCATTGAAAGCTATGGAGGGGAAGCACAGCTGACCCCCAGGCCCTCTTTTGTGGGTCAGTATTTTTACCAGCTTCCACACACTGCTGGTATAAGTCACATTAGAGGAAGATTAAAGAAGAGGGACTATCACAGTGGGAGTGGGGAGGGAGAAAAATGAGAACTTTGGGCCTTTCTAGACTTGGAGAACCTGGGCTCAAATCCTGTTTCTGCCACTTATAGCCTGTGTGACCTTAGACAAGTGTCTTTGCCTTTCTGGACCTCAGTTTCCTCATCTCTTAAAAAAATGGACTAGATGATCTCAAAGGTCACTTCTAGTTCTAAAGTTATGATTGAATTTGGAGATTTCTAATCCTCATTATATTCATTGGAAAGGATAGCAACTATGAGCAATGAATCCATTTTGCTTATGACCAGGGAGTGGCAAACTAACTTGCAGCTTGTGTAGAAACAGTCATGGACCCAACCCCAGAGCTACCTGGTATGTTGTGCTCATTGGTCCTGTGCCAGGACTCCATTTTTGAAAAATTCATGGACAAGTATTATTTTCTTCACCTTTAACACCTGGCCCTCTCTAAAAACAAAACAAAACCCAAACACAGGAAACAAGTGAAGCACCAATAGAGGTTATAAAGTCCGAGGATATAGAAGCATCCTTACAAACAATAGAGCTGAATGAAGAAGAAGCTGTAAGTCCTGAGCCTGCCCCAGTCAAGCTCATCCCAGAAGAAAACAAACCAAGGAAAACAAGCCTGAGGCTGTTTCTCAGACAACTGGTAAGCAATTAGCTCTGGCTAAGATGAGACTGAGCCTATTTTCATCATTCAAATGTGGGGAATGGCCAAAAGAGATTAATTGCTATGATCCCTTTGTTTAATGAGTCTAGAATAGAAAAATAGTCCCTGTCCTCAAAAAGCTTACATTCTATTAAGGGGACAATGTGCATTTATTTAAAGACATATAGTTCAGGGGTGGCTAGGTGGTGCAGTGGATAAAGCACCGGCCTTGGAGTCAGGAGTACCTGGGTTCAAATCCGGTCTCAGACACTTAATAATTACCTAGCTGTGTGGCCTTGGGCAAGCCACTTAAACCCACTTGCCTTGCAAAATAAATAAATAAATAAATAAAAGCATATAGTTCGGTTTAGATGGGGCTGTGGGTAGCGCACCTAACCTGAGCTCAAATCTGGCCTCATACACTTAACTATGAATAAATAATATATTGGATATGAATGAAGAGGTGAATACATTTATTACCTTCTCTGCAAGGGCCTAAAATTACAAAACTCAAACCAAAAGTAAATCAGTCTGGATCAGAAATAAAAACTGAGTCTGCATGGTAAATGTAAAAGAACCTTTCATATAATTATAATTTAACATTAAATTAATATCATACTTTATTCTATTTTTTCTGAAATTTTTGAAAATGCAGTCATTTCTTTACATTGGTTCATCTTGTTAAGGAATCAGCATTTATTTATGACAAAGCACTATTATGTGCCAGATATTGGGTTTGACATCAAAGATACCATAATAGTCCCTGTCCTCAAAAAGCTTCCTTTCTATTAAGGGAACAATATGTATTTACATAAAAACGCACAGAGTAAATGCAAAATAATGAGTTGACAAGGCACATGCCAGTGAGAGTTAAGTAGTGTCAGTAATGACTGTTCTGGGAAAACTAACAGGAATCATTTTCTTTCATTGTTGAATTCTTATGCTCTTTATCCCGGAATGTTTCAGTCTGTGATGGTTAGCTCAGATGTGAAAACTTGCTGTTCATTGTTAGAAATTTCCTGTGTGGTTTGAGACTGAGGAATTTGGGTCAGGGTTAAGGATTTACAAGTTGAAAACATCCTTTGCCCTGCTTCCTGCAACACCAAATCACAGAATCCAGAGTTGGAAGGGACCTCAGAGGTCATCAAGACCAACCTATAATTGTCCAAGAATTCCCTTCTACACTCCCCTCAAAAAGTCTTTATCCAAACTCTATATTCAAAGGTCTCTAGTGAGGGGTGGACTCACACACTCCACTTTGGATTGGGCTAATAATTAAGAAGTTTTCCTTGATATTGACTCAAAATAGGTCTCTGAAAGTTCCATCCTCTGACTTGTGGCCAAAAAGAAAAAGAAAATATTTACTACTTCTTCCAAATGACAGCCTTTCAAATACTTGAAGACAGCTATCATTTTCTTACTGAGTCTTCTTTTCTTAAGTTTAAACAGTAAGAGTTTATTATTTTTAGATGTGAAAGCTAAAGTTATGTTAAGTTCAATTTTAGCATGGAAAGGTTGTTGGACTTAGAATTTGAATGAAATTTGAACAAATTTTGGAAATTCAGATTAGAACTTGGGCTCAAATTCCAGGTCTGACACATTGTAATTTTAAGCCCATGGAGAAGTCATTGAGAGGTCCAATGAAGCAGAGGCAAGAATATTTATTGGATATGGAGACAGAAAACTCTGGGTTTAAACTCTGCAATAGATTTTATAGCCAATCACTTCACCTCTCTCAGACTCATTTTCCTCATCTTTGCAATGAAGGCAATAATGATGGGGGAGGGGGAAAAGTAACCAGCTAAAATTTGGACAGGGAGGGGGCAGCTAAGTGTAGTGGATAGAGCACCAGCCCTGGAGTCAGGAGGACCTGAGTTCAAATGCAGCCTCAGATACTTAATAATTGCCTAGCTGTGTGGCCTTGGCAAGTCACTTAACCCCAGTGCCTTAAAATAAAATAAGAATTTTTTAAAAAAGATTTAGACAGGGCTTGAAAGAATTCATACAAAAGATCAACCCTGACCCAGAAGAAATTTTAGGGACAAAAAAAGATTTGTTTAAGTATTGCTGTGATTAGCAGAAGCTAAGGAAGAAGAAGAAGAGTAAAAGGATTTGGAAGCTGCTGATCTCCTAAGGAGGATTAGTATCAATAACATGTCACCATTAAAGGATGAGCAATAAGGAAAGGTATAGGAGCATGAGAGGTTACATGGGGAATCATGCTTTGTAAGAGTGGGCTAGTTTCACTGGAAGAAGCAATTCAACTGAGTAGAGAGTGAACTTTTAAGGAGGATATAGGGAAACATGGACTTAGGAGGGAGAACAGGTAGTTCCGAGAGCAGAGATGAGATAATGAGGGATATGATGATGGGGGTAGCAGCACAAAGACTTAATCCTTTCTGACTAGGGCAGGGATATTGTTTTGTTGATAGGGTTTCAGGGAAGGGTAAGGTACTTTGACCTCATCTCAATAACCTGAACAATGGAATGGGGGAAGGGGTAGATACATGGTCAGTATAGAAAGAACAGATTAACTATAAAACATATTTCTCTGTCTAATATTTTCCTCTACTTCAATAATATCACAGTAATCCTCTTGTGATGATTAGATATATAACATATGTAAAGAACTTTAAAACTATTAAAGGGTTATATAAATGTGTTACTATCAAAAGCTCTATTTCTCAGCTTCTTGCTCTACAAAGTGGGGCTAATAATAAATGCATTTGATACAGGCAGACCCAGCAAGCTGTGGCAATAGTTCAGCCTAAGGTGATGATGTAACTTAAGGCAGTCAGAGGTTAACTGACTTAAACAGGGTCACCCAGCAAGCATCTGAGGTTACATTTGAACTCAGGTCTTCTGGACTACAAATGTCTACCCAGCACTCTATCCTACCTAGCTGCTAATTTTTAATACTCTTGCTAATGTGCTCTCAATAAAGAAGGGTTAATTTTGTTTCTTTCAAATGGATTGTTTTGTTTTTTCAAATTTGCTGGATTTCTCAGCCCCATTTGGAAATGGAAAAGTTAATCTTAATTATTATTGAATTTCAATTGTAAACTCCTGAAGATCAAGGACTAAGTCTTGCTTTTAGAAAAGAGAATCACTCCAAATAATTCCAATTGACTTGTAAGCTCAAGATGAACTTCCCTTATTTTTGAATCTCTGTTAGATGATTGGCAAAGGGACCTGGGATAAAGTTAGTATTGGTAATGCTAATATTTGTAATATTGTTTCTATGGAAAGAATGTGTTCTAAGTTCCAAACAACTTATGCATCAATAAGCTTTTAGAGCATAACTTATTTATGAGTTGGAATTATCTATATAGGGGTCATACTATCGATCTGGTTAGAAGGAATCTCTTTGGTCATGAATGCCACCCTCTCATACTGTACAAAAACAGAGACTAGTAAAAGTCAAGATCACATAGGAAATTGGCAACAGGGGTAGATTTGAATGCAGGACCTAGGACTTTAAAGTTAGAACAAGAAATAACCTTAGAGGTTACTTTACATATTATTTTCCCCCTCTCCCCACTAGATTGTGGGGTTCTCATGGAACCACTTCCTTTTTGCCTTTCTCTTTTCAGTCACCTACCACATAGTAGACACTTAATATATGTTTATTATTCTATTTAATATTCTATGCATACAGTGGAAGAAGGAGGTGAGGACCCAAAGATGGTGGTGTCTAAAGTGTAATTAGAAGTCTAGAATGGGGGTGGCTAGGTGGCATAGTGGATAAAGCACTGGCCTTGGAGTCAGGAGTACCTGGGTTCAAATCCAGTCTCAGACACTTAATAATACCTAGCTGTGTGGCCTTGGGCAAGCCACTTAACCCCATTTGCCTTGCAAAAACCTTAAAAAAAAGAATAAGAAGAAGAAGTCTAGAATAGGAATAATTTGGGATCAGAGGTATAAGATTGATAAAGCTAAAAAGGTCTTTGGAAAGTCTTAGTCCTTATGATTGGAGGGAAGGTACTAGTAACAGGAAATATCTGGAAACTCCTTTTGTAAAAGGTATTGTTTAAGCCAAGTCTTGAAGCAAGCTAGAAATTCTTGGAGGTTGAGGCAAGGAGGTATTACATTCCAGGCATGAAAACAGGAGAGGGAGTTCCATTTTTAAGGAAGATGTTAGCCAAAAACAATATCACAAGTCCATGAGACATTGCATGGCAACTAGATTTTTTTACAAGAGAAATAAAATGCATATGAAACCCTAAGCATAGAATTCACAATTCATAAACTTACATATTTAAAACTAGACAAAGATAGGAGGAAAAATATAAGTCTACACCTAAATGGGACTGCAAGGGAGGAGAAATAACAAATAATTAAGATGGCAAAAGCAACATTCTTTTCCCTTGGAAACAGCTAGATTATGAAGCTAAAATGATCTGTTTAACCTACCAGGGTATTAAAGACTACTGAAATAGTGCAAGTAAAAGATGATGAGCATTTGAACAAGGGTGGTAGCCATGTGAGTAGAAATGTTGTGGAGAAAGAAACTAAAGGGGGAGGCTAGGTGGCGTAGCTGATAAAGCACTGGCCCTGGAGTCAGGAGTACCTGGGTTCAAATCTGGTCTCAGACACTTAATAATTACCTAGCTGTGTGGCCTTGGGCAAGCCACTTAACCCCATTTACCTTGCAAAAACCTTAAAAAAAAAATTAAAGGTCTGGCAACAGGTTAGATATGTGGGGAGAGTTAAAAGGAGGAGAAGAGGAAGGTGGCATAGAGCTTTCAAGAGGGGCAGCTAGGTGGTGCAGCAGATAGAGCACTGGCCCTGGAATCAGGAGTACCTGAGTTCAAATCCAACCTCAGGCACTTAATAATTACTTAGCTGTGTGGCCTTGGGCAAGCCACTTAACCCCATTTGCCTTGCAAAAAAAAAACTAATTAAAAAAAAGAATGACTAGAAAGTCATTCCATTGGCAAAAAAAGGGAATTTGGTAGAGGGGTGGATTTAGGGGGAAAGGCAATTTATTTTGGACATGTTGAGTTTGAGCTCAGAAGAAAGATAGAAGAATTTACATATATATACATATATATATGTATATGTATATATATATATATATATATATATATATATATAGAGAGAGAGAGAGAGAGAGAGAGAGAGAGAGAGAGAGATGGATAGATGGACTGACAGGCAGACAGATCTCCCATTCATCATCTCTACTAAATTTTGAAGACTTTAAATTGAGAGAAATTAGAGATCTCTAATGGAGCTGCTAAAATCTCAAACTAGGACAATAAGAGATGTTTTACCACTTCCTAAATAGATCAAGGAAAGATCTTTAAATAGATTTTTAAGAGATAAGAATACTTACAAAATAGACAAGCATCTAAACTTTGCCAAATTTAATAAATTTGACTAAGTATACAAACTATCATTATATCTTACAACACTACTATAACCAAAATGGCAGATGTTACTAAAATAAATAGCAATCAGGTTATTGGATAATAATGAAACTCTATGAAACTTGCTTGCTAGCTACTTTGGTTATAAGCAAAAATCAGCTCTTTCCCCTAAGAGAAAGATAAATAACATCTTGCTATGACTCTTTTATGGCTGAATAATTGAATGTTTTAAACTGGTTTGATATTTTGGACAAGAATATGATTAGAAACTGGTTTGGGGAAAAGCATCAATGCCAAGTATTTCATTTTTGTGATACTTAATTTCTCCCTCTCATTTTCTTAGTGTTTCTAGCTTCTAAACTTCTATTCTTCCAGTTGTACACAACTCGTTCTTGTATGAAATCTATTCCTGATAGGGTAATAATTACATGAATTGCTTTAAGTGGATTTTTTTTTCATGGATTTTGATACGTAATTGAGAATAAAGGACAATAAAGTCCAGATTGGGGAGGGCCTTGAATGCCAGACTAAGGAGATTGAACTTTACTGAGCAAGTGTTAGAGAGACCTAATGAGCAATTTGAGCAAGAAGTGGATTGAGAAGATTTGTGCTTAAAAGAGATTAATCTGCAGTGAGGTGAAGGATGAACTGGGACTGGTATTTGGGGATTGGGAAAGAAAAAGTGTGTATTTGGAAAGATTCATTAGCAGCCACGTTATAATTCAAACAGATAATAAGGGTTTACATGAGAGTTGTGGCAGTGAGAGTGAAAAAGAGGGACCAGATTTGCTAGGTATTGTGAAGATAAAAACATTAAGATGGAGCTGGGGTTGTAACACTATCAATGTACCATGATTTATTATATGTCATATGCCACAATAATCTCTTTTTGTTAGAACCTCATTTTATATCAGTCATTCTCTCAGTCTTAGATAAAGATTTTCATTGGATATGAAATTTAATTTTGGAGAAATATTTTAAAAATTAATTGAAGAGTAGTCCTAAAACACAAAGGGCATGTTGATTCCAAGGAAGCTACCCAAACTGTGGCAGATTAACATGGAGGTTATACCTGACAAAAAATAGCATTATCTCTTCCCAATCTTTTTGAACATTTGTATGCAGCTGGAACTAGTTAATGTCACAAGTTTTCATCCACTATTTATCAAACCCTGTACAAAGAATATACTTTTTTAAGATGTTCTACCTTAAGTCAACTTAAGAATCTTGAGAAAGACTGTTTGAAGGGAAATGAATGGACTGTATAAAAGGTTGTAGAAAATTTTTCAGAACAAATTGGTTTCCAAGACCAAGTCAATGACCCATTTATTGAACCCAGTCTCTTTTTTCTAGTAACATTTGCATTCATTTAAAAGAATATGATCTCACCACTAACTTTAGACATTTTCAACTGGAATGTTAAACATCTGAATATTGCCTATAGAGGATAACAGGATTTAATTCCACAGAGTATTAGAGATAGGAATGAAAGAAATGTAAAAATGATCTCATTATTACCCAGCACTTGAAACAACTTATTAGTTTAAATCCTACAATTAAATACAGATTGACCAAATTTCCCTCAAGCTTTTGTTTGAACCTTTCCACTTCTATAAATAAAAAAATAAATAATTGATTTGATCTCCAAATAAATTAATATGAATTAGACATTTTGGAAGTGGTTAGTATTTTTAACTAGTAGCCCTAATAATTGGGGAAAACAATTTGAAGAGTAAGAAATAGTTATTTGGCATGTTTCTTTATGTCCTTGAAACTACTTCTCCTGACCTGTTTCCAATAAAAGGATGATGATAAAAGAAAGTAATCGTAGGCCTAGTATTATTACGTAAATGATTTCCAGTTCCACTCTCTCTTCTGAACTCCAGATCCACATCCCAGATTTAGTATATGATACCTACATTGGGATGTCCTATGGAGGCCTCAGATTCACACAACCCAAACTAAGCTTTATTAACTTCCCCCCTAAACACACCTTCTAATTAACCCAAAAGAGACACTGTGAGGAATGGCATTCAAGGCCTTCAACAATCTGGAACTATCTCATTATTATGGTTCCTAATTGGGAAACAAAATCCATTTAAAACACCTCAGGTAATTATTAACTTATCAGGACTATCAGAACTGAGAGCAACGTGTGTCTGAGTACAACCATTTATGTGTCTGAATTATTGCCTGGTTGCTTACTGAACCTCAAATGTTTCTCTCTCTCTCTCTCTCTCTCTCTCCTCCTGCCCTCCAACCACAAGTTGAATCTCTAGTCTATCCTTCACCTCACTGCAGACTGCAGATTAATCTCCCTTAGGCATAGATCTGCTCATACCATTTCTCACTCAGACTCCTGGGCCAGGTCTCTGTTAACTTGATAAGATTAACCTATGTTCTCAATCATTGCGTTATCTTTGATTCATTCATCTTTCTGCTCTCTTATATCCAATCAGTAACCAAGTCTAGGCTTTCCAAGTCCATATCATTTCTCACTATTACTCCTTCCTCTCTATTCCCATTTCTTCCTTACCTCTAATTTCCCTTCATCTGGGCTATTGCAATTGCTTTCTAAACAGGTCTTTGCCATGTTTTCTTGCCACTCCTCTACTTCATTTCAAACCTTTGTCAAAATAATCTTTCTCAGACCTAGGTTTGAAAATGTCATTCTTTTATCCAAATTTATTCAATGACTAACTCTTATCCACTGAACAAAACCAAAACTCCTTTGCCTGGCAATAAAGTTGTTCTATGATCTGGCACTACCTTATATTTCTGGCTTTATCTCATTTTACTCCATATTGCAATTAAACTGGACAATTTGTCTAACTCTAAGAATGCATTTGGGTAGCTAGAAGGTATAGTGAATAGAGCACCAGTTCTAGAGTTAGGAGAACCTGAGTTCAAATTTGACCTCAGATACTTAATAGCTTTGTGACCCTGAACAAGTCATTTATCTCAGTTTCCTCATCTGTACAATGAACTGGAGAAGGAAATGGCAAACCATTCCATCATCTTTGTCCAGAAAACCTCAAAAGTGGTTTGACTCTTTGACTTCTGTGCCTTTGGCCTCTATGCCATCAATATTCTGTCTCCCTTTTTGCCTGCTGAATTCCTTTAAACCTAAGACTTTAAACCTAAAATTAGATGCCATTTCCTGGAACTTCTAAGATTTCTTCCAAACTCAAAATATAACATTCTTTGCCCATTCCTTGATCCCTTGATTCATCAAACCTCACATTGTTTTGCATTTCTCTGATGCACTTATAAAATGCTGTGTATATTATGTAATTGTTGTCATTTGTCCTATCCTAAAACTAGACTATAGAACTTTGTCTTACTCAAACTTAATACCTCCTCCATTTTCTAGTACTGAGATTTGCACAGTGTCTGATAAATGTTGAAGGATAAATGAATGATTGAGGCATCTTAACTCGATCTTACATGCAGTCATCAGTTTACCTTTGCATCTATTGATATTTAAATGGATGGTAGAGGGGACTAAGAAAAAAATGAGTGAAGCTCCTTGTATTTTTCTATTTGACCAATAATTGAGATTTCTTTTTTAAGTAAGAAAGCTCTTTTGCAGTTAGTTCATGTCTACTTTTCTCTAAACTAGCCTAGTCAAGATCTGTGAATGGTCAATATCAGTGAATCCTCAATTTAAATGATTCCCTGAGATTATATGAAACATAAAACATACAGGAAAGATTAAAGCTCAAACCATTGAGTTTTTAATTGATACCAAAATAAAAGCACTAAACAGAAATGACATTTACAACTCTCTTTAAGGGAAAGAATATTATTTTCTACCAAGGGAAAACTGGCTTCTTTACAACTACTGAAATTAGTAATTTTGCTGCTAATAAATTCATGTTGATTTTTTTCATAGTGAGGCAGTGGATCAGGGCTCAAAAACAGAAAGACCTGGGTTCAAATCCTGCCTTTGACATATCCTGGATAACAAAAACAACAATATTCCTAATCATAACTACTAGAATTTATAAAACCTTTGAGATTAGCAATGCTTTACAAATATTTTCTCATTTATTCTCTCAACAACCCTGGGAGGTAGATATTATTAACTCCATTTTTTTACAGATGAAGAAACTAAGGCAGACAATTATTAAGTGATTTGCTCAGGGTCAAACAGATAGTGAGTGTCTAAAGTCATATTTGAACTCAGGTCTTCTTAACTTCAGGTCCAGGTGTCAGATAAGCATCTAGCCTCTCAATAATCAAATATAAATTACAATATCAGTTCATAGGCATTTATTGTTTACATTGTGCCAAGCACTACAGTAAATGCTCAGAATGAAAAGAAAGGCAAAATACAAAATCTGAAAGAGCCCATAGTCAAATGAAGGAGACAACATGTAAACAACTGTATAGATAAGACATGCACAGTGTAATTGGGAGATGGTAGCAGAGGAAGGGACCATGAAAGACCTCCTGAGGATGGTGACAACAGAGTTGAGTCTAGAAGGAAGTCAGGGAAGATGCTGACCTGCAGTGATAAAAAGGAGTTTCCTCCTGGCAACTGGTAGAGGGAGTTTCCGTGATTGGAAATTCCCTTTCCCAAAGAAAAGACAGGTTTAATTCCAATCTCCTTCAGAGGGCATTCATATTTCCCAAATGGCTTCATTTATGATAATGTGGAATAATATTCTAAACAGGACTTGGGAATGTTTTTGAAAGTGGAGGAGTCTAAGGTAAGACATAGACTAGAAGTTAAATAAAAGCATGAAGTATGAAAATCATGGGATGTATCAACAAAATGGAGACAACTATATTTTGTAGGTCAGTAATAAAAAGGGTCAACTGTATTTCCAAACTCAAAAAAAAATCTGTGCCAGTGAGGAATAGTTCAAAATATACCTTAATTAAATAGTCCTTTTTTTACTCTTCAAATCAGTGTCTATTTTTCAGAGGATAGACAATCTTGATTATAGAGGAAAAAACAGACAGATAATACATGAATCAACAAGCTCACAAGATGAATCTCAGAGACATTCACACACCTACCTGTAGATCAATCATAGTTGATCATATCTTTTGATCTCCATCACTCAAAAATTATTTATCAAGGGACTATCTGGTTTCCTATAAAAAAATCTTTTAAAACACTCTATGGGGGGTGCTGCTTTGAAGTGTATTCTTTTCAAGGGACATTTTTGGTTAAGAGCATGGTTGTCCTTCATATCTATTAACATCCCTTACAGCTGATGATGGATATATTGTAGGAACAGGAAAGGATTTAGAGCCAAAAGGAATCTTAGAGATCATCTAGCTATCCATCATTTTAGTTAAGTCCTTATTATTAATGGATTCTTCCAAACTCATAAGAGGGCAGCCCAGGCAATGAACAGAGAATATAGTTCTTGCCTCCAGTTCTTTTTTATCCTCACTTCATCTTCCATTGGAACAAGAATTGACACCTGTACATTGTTCCTCACCACTCTGAAATAAAAGAAAATTAATCACTGGAGCATTCATTTGTTGTCAAAAAGATCTCCATATAGAGACTTCTATGTAAATATTCTAAGTTATTGACGTTCTGTATAGCTAGTTCAAAAGTATATGCTCTCTAAAAATAAAAAATACAAAAAACAAACAAAAAAAACCAAAGTATATGCTTTCTTACAAACTTCTAAGGCATTTAATCTAAAACCTCTCCTGAAAAGTAGATTATCAGGGCAGCTAGGTGACGCAGTGGATAGAGCACCGGCCCTGGAGTCAGGAGTACCTGAGTTCAAATCTGACCTCAGACACGTAATAATTACCTAGCTGTGTGGCCTTGGGCAAGTCACTTAACCCTATTGCCTTGCAAAAAAAACTTATAAAAAAAGAATATAGTTTGTGAAGAGAAATGATATGAAATAAGTCTGGAAAGATATAGTAGTGCTAAATATAGAGCTTAAATGTCAGGCAAAGGTAATTATTTTACACCAGAGGGAATGGGAAGCCACTCATAGTCCTTGAACATATATGGTCAGATTTGGTGAAGGGAGATACTGAAAACAGGAAAATCAATTTGGATGCTATAATAGCCTTTTGGAAGGTGATTAGAAAATAGGAGACAGAAGTGATATTATAGCAGTAAAATGAACAAGACTACTAAAAAAAAACAGCATAAAGTTAATGACCACAGATCAGCATCATCATGCTCGTGCTCAAAAAACAGTTTATCTTTATTCATTCCTATTGCTTGTCAAAAAAACTGAGAGACACTTCAGTGGTAGGACTCAATACAAATATATATGTTTATTACATGTTGTGTACAGAAAGGGCTAGACTAGAGAAATTATTCAAGCTAGGGATACAATGACATGAATATCAGTACATCTCATGAATAATACAAGTTTTCCCCTGGCTTTTATTTTCTCGCAGTTCAAAAACAAAGGAAAATAGATCTAAGATACTAGATATTCCCTTCCTAGACAAAAAGGTCAATAACTATTTGTTGTTTTAGTCAATGAGAGGTGTTGCAGAATTCACCAGTTCAGAAGAAGTCAATGGGAAAGACCCTGATGGTCAAGTAAGTAATCTGCTTTGGTGTGGGTTCAGGTGAAGATAATTTTCAAACAAATGAACTATGGTGGTGGGTTTAGGTCAAGATTATTTTCAATCATCAGGGCAACTAGACAGTACAATGGATAGAACAATGGCCTTGGAGTCAGGAGAAGGGAATTCAAATCCAGCCTCAGACACTTGCTGCTTCCTAGCTGTGTGACTTGGACCAAGTCAACTAACCCTAATTGCCTCACTTTCAGGGCTATCTCCAGTTGTCCTGATTCATCTCTGGCCACTGGACCCAGATGGCTCTGGAAGAGAAAAATGAGGTTGTTGACTTAGCACAGCACCCCCCTCCCCAACTCAAATCTAATTCATGTCCTTGTCATGGCATCACATCCCCTGATCATGAGACCATTGTCATGGGTCTTCTTCAAAAATGAAGGACAAACATCATTTTCAATCACTGTTTTCAAATTCAGTTCACAAAATCTTGGCCATATAAACTGTAAGGTTTTAGATCAAACCAGGGATTCTTATGTTTGAGTTCTGTACATTTGATTCTTCTTTTAAAAATATTCCATTAGCTCTATTTCAATATAATTGATATCCTTTGCAATCTTATGTTTTCTATTTTATGGTTTTTAAATACATTCTGAGAGGGACCCCAGACTGTCAAAGGGGCCCATCAAACAAAAAGGTCAAGAATTCCTGATCTAGTCCTATCTCCTCTTGTCTACAAACAATAAAACTAGACAAAGACTAAGGGACTTGACCAAGATCATACCAGGAGGAGATAGCAGATTCCATAATCTAATCCAAGCCTCTTGACTCCAAATCCCAGTGTTCTTCCCAGGTACTATCCTGGTATCTCCCACAGACAATTGTTTGCTGAATTGTCTATGTATTTAATAAGACATTATCTAAAATAAACAAGTGTTAAAAGCAGGAAAAATAAGAAAAGTAAATAACAGTATGTTTTGATTTGTATTTAGATTCCATCAAATCTTTTTTCTGGAGGTGTGTAGCATTTTTTAATCATAGGTCTTTCCAAATTATCTTGGATCTCTGTTTTACTGGGAATAGATAAGTTATTCACAGTTGATCATCCTTACATAATTGCTGATGCTTGTGTGCAAAGTTATCCTGACTGCTCACTTTGCTTAGCATTGTTTTGTGCAAAGTTTTTCTGAAACCATCCAGTTCATCATTTTGTATAGCACAATCATATTCCATCACAACCATAAATCACAATTTGTTCAGCCATTCCTTAATTGAGAATTTATAATCTAATAAGGGAGAACAAAATAACCCTTAGGAAACAATGACTAGAAGACTGTAAGAGCTAGAAAAAAGACTAAGTGTAGAAAAAGATTCACATAGTCAAAAGGAATGAGAAAAGTAAGTGCTTTGGTAGATAATAGAGAGCAGCATAAATCAAAAATAATTTTCTTTGAGTGCCCCTAGATATGATTTTCAATTTCTAATTAGATGAGGTGCTGTGCCTAATCAGGAAGATCTGTTTTCAAATCCTGCCTCAGTCTAGATCTAAAACTGTCTGTCAGGTTCCTCATCTATAAAATGGGGCTAATTATAACACCTCTTTTACAAATTTGCTATGATGGTCAAATGAGGTATTTGTAAAACCCTTAGCACAGCACCTATGTATTCCCTGCCCCCTAATATGTCATTGTTTTTGTTCAGTTGTTTCAGTTGTGTCTGACCCTTCATTACCCAGTTTTGGGTTTTTCTTGGTAAAAGATACTGGAATGGTTTGCTATTTCCTTCTCCAGTTCATTTTACAAGTGAGGAAATTGAGGCAAATAGAGGTAAGTGACTTGCCCAGGGTCACATACTAATAAGATTCTGAGGCAAAATTTGAACTCAGGTGCTATATTCTAATTTCCCCTTCTTCCTCTAAAATAAATTAAATTTAATATATCTATATTATATTTCATTTCCCCTAATATAAGTTAAATTAAGTAACTTTAAAATTTTTACTCATTGTATAATTTTTTCAGAATTCATCATAATTTGGAGAAAAAACTATCTTTTATACAGTCTATAAAAAACTTGCTAAACAAATTATGAGCATAAATATAATCTCAAGGAGAAGATTTTCAGGTATAAGAAAAAAATTACTTTCAGAACATTTCAAAAGCATTATTTGCATTCAATTCCTAAGTTAACAAAATCATTTCTAAATAATTAAGAAATCACTTTCAGAGTAGAATCACAAAATTTCAAAGTTGGAAGAGACCTCCAGAGGTCATTCATTCCCACCTCTCTCAGGAAAAAAAAAAAGGCAGTTCTTTAAGACTTTTAACAAGTGGTTCTCCAACCTTTGCTTAAGGACTTCTACTTGGGGAAATGGTAGATAAGAGTTCTGGGT
This sequence comes from Macrotis lagotis, assembly GCF_037893015.1. Lineage (NCBI taxonomy): Eukaryota > Metazoa > Chordata > Mammalia > Peramelemorphia > Peramelidae > Macrotis > Macrotis lagotis. Next base: position 256,895,090 of record NC_133658.1, on the reverse strand, counting down.
CTAGAATGAGGAAGTCCTGAATTCAAATTCAGCCTCAAATACTCTCTGTCTGCCTCAGTTTCTTCATTTGTAAAATCATGATAATAGCAGCAGCTTATCTCCCACAGTTGATGTGAAGATTAAATGAGATAATATTTGTAAAGTGTTTAACACAGTGTCCAGAAAAAATTAAGTATTAATAATTGCTTGTCTCTTTCCTAAGGCAGCCCATTCCACTAGTGGATGACTTATTGTTAGAAAATTTGACTTCGCATCAAGCTGAAATTTGCCCCATCACAGCTTCCCCTTGTTGCTTTAAATCTTCCCTCCGTGATCAGGAACAAGTTCAATATTTCTTCTACAAATCCTTGCAGATGGCTATCATGCCCTGCCCCTGGCCCAATCTTCTCTTCTCCAGGTTAAACATCCCAAGTTCCCTAGTAATGTCATAGAATTTTAATGAATTACATTTGCATAGACTAGTTCCTGTCACTTCAGTCTTCTCACTGAATGTAATGAGAATCAACTCTCTCCTCCCCATTTGCAATCTAGTCTCTTCTCATGCCTGAAGAATTACAAAGGAAATCAATTATATTGAAATAAAGATGTAAATTTTTTTTTGCCAACTAAATTCACCAACCCCTGTCAGGTCTAGAGCCTCCACTCTACTGGAACTTCCAAGTCAGTTTGTTCAGCAACATGGTACTTCTCATGTACATTATGGATAATTCTTGAACCTAAACTAGCTGCCTACTCTCTGGAGTACCAGGTCTGGAGTCAGGAACACTCAGTCAGGAAGACTCATCTTTCTGAGTTCAAATATGACCTCAGATACTTACCAGTTGTGTGACCCTGGCCAAGTCATTTAATCCTGTTTGCCTCTTTCCTCATCTGTAAAATGAGTTAGAGAAAGAAATGGCAAATCACTCCAGTATCTTTGCCAAGAAAACTCCAAATGGAGTCACAAAGAGTTGACTGGACTGAAAGGACTGTATAATATTTTCTCTTCCACAGGCCAACTTAGGTTGAGGAAGATAATTAATTAAATTAATTTGCACACCAAAGTTGTTTCCATCCTTAAATAACTAAGTAAACACCTTTTAAAATCTCACATCAGGGATTTAAGTTATTTTAGAAAATTATCACTACTAGTCTAAGGGTCAGTAGAAATTTGCTGATTAAACTGATGGAAAAGAACATAAACTTCAGTAATCCTGAACAAAGTGAGAGAATTCAGGATGCATGTAATTATTTTACAGGAAGACAGACATTTTGGTTCTCTTCCTGTTTCTTGTCCTTTCAAAGGTTAAATGACTAGTAAAATGCCTCTGCTTGTATAATGAAATAATGTCAAACTCAAAGTTGACTGACTGATTACTTTATTTTGTAAAAAATAAAAATAACAAAACAAGAATTTTAGAATTAGATGTGTCAGTACTCTATAACAAAATTTCATTCTTTCTATCCCATGATGTTTTGAAATTAGAATATTTGAGATTCCTGAGTTTGCAAACCTTAAATCATTCTATAAATGTCAGTAATTATTATTATTTTGTATGGAACATGACATAATACTTCTTTTAGTGGAATGAGTATGGTTACCTGCCACTGATTTTCTTTAGGCCAGGTAATAAATTAATCAATTATTGTCTCAAGTGCTCCTCATATGAAATGGGGGCATAATTATGCCCATTAGGTAGCTAAATAGCAAGCAGGGAAAATCATCTAAGATCACAGATTTAAAGCTAGAAAAGACTGAGAGATTATCTGGTCCAACTCTACTTCAAAGAAAAGCTATCTCAGGGAGGTAAACTAACTTGCCCAATTTCAAACCCAGAATTAATTTCTGAGGTCAAAAGTAGTAGTTGTTTCCATTATGTTACAATGGAACCCACTATCTTAAAAACATTCAGGCAAGTCACTCAAAAGGTGAGTTCCCCAGGAAAGTCATTCTAGATAGCTATTTAGCTAGCTTTACCATGAAGGTATCAGAGAAGATAGAATTTGAATCATAATATCCTAAAGTAAGAACTATCAAAAACTGGAAGAGTCTGTAAAAATCATATTTGGGATAACTTGCAGATAGTTACTTAACAAATACTCAATTTTTATATCCAAGAAGAATGCTAAGAGATCCTTTATTTGACCGATCAGAGAAAAATGATATTCCTCTGATATTACCCTTGTGGGAATCAAAACAATTGGCAACTAGATATGGTTGATTGATTTTTATTGCTAGAATTATTTATCCATTTTCCTTAATTATATGGAAATAGATATTTTCATGTACATTTTATTTTTTTATTTTTGTTTTCAATTCCAAATTCTCTCCTTCCCTCTCCCACCCATTGAGAAGACAATAATATTCTATTCATTATGCATATGAAGTCATGTAAAACATATTTCCATGTTAGCCACTTTTAGGGAAGAGGGGAAAAGCAAAAGAAATTAAAGAGAAAAAATGTGTTTAAGTTTGTACTCAGAATCCATCTGTTCTCTCTTTGGAGGTGGATGGCATTTTTTTATCATGAGTCCTTTGGAATTGTTGATGGATGATCAATGAATTGATCAGGGTTGCTAAGTCTTTCACAGTTGATTACCATTACAGTATTGCTGATACTATACATTGTTCCAGTTCTGCTTGCTTCACTTTATATCAATTCGTCTAAGTCTTCTCAGCCTTTTTTGAAATCAACCCCTTCATCATTTCTTATTCATCATATTCATATCCAAAAATTTGTTGAAAATATCCCAATTGGTGGGTATTCCCTCAGTTTCCAATTCTTTGCTACCACAAAAACAGCTACACTATATATATTTGTCCTTTCTTTGCACTGGTTGGTATATGCATCTTGTAGTGCTATTGCGGAGTCTAAGTGTATACATAGTTTTATAATTCTTTGGGTATAGCTCCAAATGGTTCCCCAGAATGGTCAGTTCAGTTTAAAAAACAATATTTTATTCTCTTCCCAAAATAAGGTAGCTTTTGTCTGTGTGTTATACTCCATCCCCCATTTTCCATTCTATTCTCAGATCATTCTAGCTGATACAAATAACTCCAAGTATCCTGTGATGGAAAATTGGAAATCTATCCAATCGGGGAAAAAAAATCTTCATAGTGAAATCCTAGATCTACAATTCTTTGGTAGATGGTGCTTCACTAATAATCAAAATACTTCTAAAGTTAGAAGGCCAACAGAGTGTTTGTGAGAGAGGTGGTGGTAGTGGCAGATTCAGATCTAGTTATTCTTCCAATTTATTCTAATATTCTAATATCTAGTGTGTTCACTTTCCTGGGGTATTGTCAATCTTCATTTTTCCAAAGTACTGTTTCTAGTGTTTTTCCATTGAACTTTGTGCTCGACAAATACCAATTAAACATGAATCACTTTACAAAAGAAAATAGCTGGTAATGCAGTAGTGGAGTGTTAAACCTGGAGTCAGAAAAACCTGAGTTCAAACCTGGAGTACAGAAAGACATGTAGTAGCTGAATGACCTTGGGCAAGTCAATTGACCTCTGTTTGCCTCAGTTTCCTCATCTGTAAAATGGGGATACTAATAACCCATACCACCAAGGATTGTTATTAGGATCAAATGAGATAATACTTATAAAGAACATAGCCCACTGCCTACAACATGATAAACAGAATATTAATGCTGGTTATTATTATTAACCTATGGATTTCCTAAACATTGGTTCTGGTCTTTAAGAGTTAAGGCTATGACTAGTATCTGTTCCTTGGCATGAGAATAAACATTACCAGCTGCCCCATAGTTTGACTTTTTTGGCATGATATCACTTGCTGTTTTCAAGGGAATGACATGAGAATGCTTTCCCTTTGAGATTATTTCTGAAGCCTAGTGATCTCATGAAAAATTTATGAAATGAAACAGACTCACACTGGAATACCCAATGGTAGCATTAGCTTGTGTGAGGTTGTCATCTCAAGTGTATTCACCACAGTGGAACATGATTACAATGTATTTTGAGATAAAAGTATTAAGCAACACTGGACAAACCAGTTTAATCTTGTTCCTTTAATGTGAAATTCCCTGCCTTGTCCTAAGGATCAGGATACAACCAATTTGTCTGTGAAACTTAACTATTCTTCCTTTTAAAAAAATGTTTTTGAGAGTCAAATTTATATAGTTCCTAGAGAGCTGGCCTCTGAACCAGGAAGACCTGGCCTCAAATCTGCTTCCAAAGTCAGAAAGACCTGAGTTTGAATCCTCTCTCAGATACTTACTAGTTGTGTGGCCCAACATGTGACATTTAACATCTCTTTGTCTCAGGTTCCTTATTTGTAAAATGAAGATAATAATAGCCCCTACCTACCAGGGTCATTGTGGGGATTAAATGAGAAAACATGTAAATTGCTTTGCAAATTTTAAATTGCTATATAAATGTTAGCTATCATCATCATCATCATCATCACCCTCAGTCATTTTGTCTCTCAATTCCCAAGTAACTCTCTAATGCAATAAACTACAAAAAAAGAGTTTTGCCTAGATCTTTCTTAGTAAAAGGAGTTTCCTCCCTGAGAGAACTCCCTATATACTTAGAGAGTCACAAGTCCAGACTAACTAGTTTGGAGAACAGGAAAGAAAGAGATGGGGGGCGGGGGGGGGGGGGGGGAGAACAGAGGCCAGGAAGGGAGTGGGGAAGAGTATGAGTGCTGGCAAGCCCAAAAAAAAATTACCTTCCCCCCTTCCAAATGATGACTTTCCAATGTAAATTTTTAGTTTACAGGTACCTAAATCTGGAATTTAAATCTATAAAATCCTTAAGAAGAATAACAGCTGTGGTACCAAGAGACAACAGTGGTATGGTGAAAAGAGTTATTTTTGCTTAGCTAAACTGCTTAAAATCTAATGCAGTGAGCATTTTATAATCTCAATTTCCTTCTCACTAAATTGAGAATAATGGTCTAGTCTCAAATGAATGAACATATATTAAACACCTGTTATGTGTAAACCCTGTGTTAAGTGCAAAAAAAAAAAAAAAAGTGGGGGGAATGCCCCTCCCTACAGGAGTTTATATTCTACTAGTCACAACCTCTCAGCTATTTTGGGCCACATAGCAAAACAAAAACTTGTCCAGGTTGGGCAATGCATCCCAGAAATGTTAAAAGAATGGACCCCTCTGTATTAGATTACAGTTGATCTAAGAAGTTAATAGTTTTCAGCTCTAAAACTTACAAAATTTTTGAAAACTGTATCCTTTTTAATATCCTGGGAAACAGGTAACCTCAGAGTCCTAGGGAAACAGATTGGCAGTTTAGGGATATTGGTCTACTTGAAATAATACTAGATTTAGAGTCAGAAGATTCAGTTTAATTCAATAAACATTGATTAAGTACTTACTATGGGTGAGAGATGTGCTAAGCACTTGGTGTACAAAAAAAGGCAAAAAAGCCCTGCCCTCAAGGAGTTTACATTCTAATGGATCTGGGTTCAAATTTGACCTCTAATGTTGACAGGTTATGTGACCATTGCTAAGTCTCTCAACCTCTCACTAAGAGTTTCAATAGTCTCACTGATAAAACTGGAATTTTACATCTTTCCTACCAGATTATTAGGTTTTTTGTTTTGTTTTGGTTTTTTTTGCAAGGCAATGGGATTAAGTGGCTTGCCCAAGGCCACACAACTAGGTAATTATTAAGTGTCTGAGGCCAGATTTGGGTACTCCTGACTCCAGGGCCAGTGCTCTATTCACTGAGCCACCTAGCCGCCCCCACCAGATTATTGTAAGGAAAGGGTTACATGAGCTTTCAAGATTTCTAGAAATATGAACTGTACTCTTATCAGAACTCCAGAGGGAGCCACCACCTCTTCTTTCAGTCCTCTGAGTTTAAAGTTTTGTTTTGTTTTGTAAAACAATGTTATATTTCCTGCAGCCTTCCTGATGGTAAACTATTTGGTTTCACTGTCTTTTATTTTAAGGTCAGAGACTGTTCTGCACTGGGACCTCCATAGTTTATATCTGCCTATGATTTTTACTAATGGATCTGGCAGCCCTCTGCCATAGATAAAGATCTCTCTACCTCTCAGGGTTTTGTGGCTTCAACCCATGTGTTTGCAAGGATGCAATGATTGTCCAGGGCTGGGTATCTGGGAATCTTGCTCACCTGTTTTATTTATGTGTAGGCTTTCTTTTTGACAATTTTATACTTCTTCCCTTCCCCTTAAATACTACTTTCTTAATTGAAATCACAGCTTCCACACAAGGTTTTAGAGGAAATGAAGGTCATCCAAAAACACTGTGATGAAAATTGGTACAGTTATGTTCATCTTTTGTTTCTGTGAAGGTAAATTAAATTAAAAACGTATCCTAAGAGTGATTTGGGGGTATATGTATGACCTATTTTTTCACTTGCTCCCATGTTAAAACAGGTCCTAAAAATAAGTTTTGTTTGCTTTAGACGTCAGACTCCACAGAAAAGGCTGATACATCCCCTGAAACTGACCCAGTAGGACCTGGGCAGAAGAACAAGGAGGGTTCAAAGGACAAGAAGCCCACGGCTGATCTGAACAAACAGAAGGGAAACAAAAAGGATGCCACGGAGCAAGTGAACTCCCCTGATCGCCGAGTGGCCGAGAAGAATCCCATGCAGAATGGAGGAGACTCCAAAGAAAGCCCTGTGAAGAGGCCAGAGAAGCGACAGTCTTTGGGAGGCTTCTTTAAAAGCCTTGTAGGTGTATTTCTCTTTCCATACTATCCTTTTGATCATTTATGCATTTCTTCAGAAGATCATAGATCTAGAGCTGAAAAGGACTTCAGAAACCATTTTAGTCTAATGCCATAATTTTCCAGAAGAGGAAACTGAGTTCCAAGGAAGTTAAGTGACTTGTCCAAAGTCACACAGGTAGTAAATGCAGTCAATCCTTGCCCAAGGAGACATCCCTAAATAAGCAAAGAGCCTCTGTGAAATGTTGACTAGAAGCTTTGGGAGAAGGTTTTGTTTATTGAATCCCTGTTCTCTGATTCCAGAGTCAGTATTCTTTCTACTATAACTTGAGACTGTTAGATTCAAACATTAAATCAAGTCCTTATTTGTGATTTTTGAGGTGTAATTGTTCACACTGAAAATTTAAGAATTGGTTCTCCAAACCAGTTTGAACTAGCCCTAACACGCCACTGGGTCTGAAATCAAATGAATGATTCCACAGTGGGAAACTTCAGGTCCCACGTAGGGAAAGGAAGGAAACAAGAGCTTCAACCAAAATATTAAGTCATTTTTATATAATCTTATCTTTTAATACATTTGCTTCAAAATTAACCTTTGAGGGAGTTAGTACAAATATTTACTATCTCCATTTTATGGATTGGAAGTTAGGTGGCACCATGGACCCAGTTAGGAAAGCCACAGTTCAAATTTGGCCTCAATTTGACACTTACTAGGTGAGTGAACCTAGGCAAGTCACTTAGCCTCTGTCATCAGTTTTTTTCATCCATAAAATGTAATAATTAATTGCACCTATATAGCATCTATATAATAGCATAATAGCATCTATAATCATAATGAATGAAAAAATAAAATAACAGCATCTATAAAATAATATAATATCATATAATATAATAATAACACTTACCCCCTAGGGTTGTTAGAATCAAATATGAAAGCATTAATTTTGCAAACGTTAAAGTATCATAAAGGATGATGATGATGATGATGATGATGACAATGATGATGATGGTGGTGGTGGTGGTGGTGATGATGATGATGAAACTGCCACTTAGAAAAGTTAAAAGATTTGTACAGAGTTGGTAAACACTACAGTTGTAATATTCCATGGTCCTAATTTTTTTCTACTATATGCTGCCCCACATGGCTTTTTTATTCCTTTATTCCCTTGAAATAGACCGTTCAATTGCCTTCCCTGAAGAGGACTTGGACACTTGGCAGCTCAGTCCTTGGACCAGCTGAGCACAATGAGGACAGTCAGTTCTCTCTCCATAGCCTTCGTTTTTAAAATGCAGCCACCCACAGTCTAACTGGAGCTAGCCCCAACCCAGCAGAGAGATTCTGTGTGCTGTGTTGTTCAGAAGTAGGCTTAGGGTGACAGGAGCATGTTGTTCTTGGTTAACAATAAACTGGTTTGATCACTCCGTGTTTGGTTGGGATTATGGGATTAGATACTCCAGTTTATTATCAGAGATTGATCACTACCAATTCAATACATAAGCTTGAGGAGACAGAAAGATGCTTAGCCTTTGCTCAGAATTTCTTCATTCCTTCTTATTTATAAAGTGGAAAAGAGTCAGGGGACAAAGAGAATGAAACCATTAGAATCTGCCTCAGAGAGGTAAGATAGTGTAGTGGAAATAACACTATCATTGAGGTCAAGAGGACTGGTTTTTGAATTCCAATTCTTCTCACTTATTTCCTGGATGACCATGAGCCAATCACTTAATCTCTGAGAGACTCAGTTTCCTCTTCTTAAAATAAGGAAAACAATACCTTCAGTACCTTACTTTACAGGATTGTTGTGAGGATCAAATGAGAAATGGTGTACAGTCTTTCATTAAATTTGAAGGAACATGAGTTGTGATAGTCACAGATTTCTAGCCCTGAAATTCTATGATTCTAACCTCAAGCATGGGTTAAGGATGTTGAACTCTTAGGGAACACAATGTACTGGAAATTCATAACGGCATCCTAAAAGTCAGAGAGATAGGACTGAGCTAGACATCAAATGGTATTATAACAGCATTCCATTGGTCTTCCAATCAAGGCAAGTCAATGTTTCACAAAATTACAGCATCTCTGAGTGGGAAAGGACATCAAAGCTATTCAGTTTAACCTGAATTGGACCAAGAATTCTTTCTCAAATGTTATGAGGTAGTTAATTACAATGAAAAGAGTATTGGAAATGAAATCATAAAGATCTGCATCTAAATCTTGATCTTTCTACTTATTTAACCTCTGTGACCTTAGACTTGTCACTTTACTAGCTTTGACCTCAGTTTCCTCCTCAGTAAAAGGCAGTTAGACCAGATGACTCTAAAGTCACTTTCAACTTTTAATCCATTATCCCATGTTCTCCAACAAGTGGTCATCCATTCTTTTTCTTGCAAAGATCCAAAGAGAATATTCCACAAGGCAATCAATCCATCTTTTGATCATTCTAATTTTTAGAAATTATATGGAATCTAAATCTATTGTTTCTCTGCAACTTTCAGACTTTGAGGTCAAGTAGGACGTGTCTAATTCCTTTTCCACATGACAACCCTGCAAATATGTAAAGACAGTGATTATGTCTACCCAACACCACCCTCTTTCCCCCCCCAAAAAAAAGACGAGCAAACAAACAAAAACAAAAAAATCTTCCTTTATTACAAACTTACTATGTGCAAGGCACTGTGTTCAGGATTAGGGATATAGATTAAAAACAGCAAAATCTTGGACACACACACATGTGGCCACCCACAGACCAAGGAGCCTTAGTCCAACTTATAATCACTGTGAAGAAATGTTTCTTGAGCATCTACTGTAAGAATTAAACTGAGTATTATAGGGAAAAAAATTCTAAGACCTGGTCCCTCCTTTTCCAGAATTATTGTCTAGTTAAAATGAAATAATAAAATAATTAGGGGCTAAACTGTGTGAGCAGGACAGTTTATTAATCTCCTTGAATGCTCTTCAGAGCATTAGTTTAAATTCTAAGCTATGATTATGTTATAGAAAATATCAATAGCGCTGTCTACTCTCCATTACAAGGGTTCTTAAAATTTTTTGTGTCTTGGACCCCTTTGGCAATTTGTTGAAGCCTGTGAAACCCTCTCTCAGAATAAGGTTCTAAGTGCAATAAAATACATAGAATTAAAAGGAAATCAATTTCACTAAAATATCATTATCAAATTAAAAAATAAGTTAATGGACCCCAGATTAAAAAATCCTCTGCTCCACATGGATCTTTACTGTTCTCGTGGAAAGAACACATGACAGAGAGCCAAGAGAATTGAATTCTAGTCCCAACTCTGCCACTAACTAGTTGTGTAACTTTGAAATCATGTGGCCTCTCCTGTGCCTCAAATTTCTCATCTATAAAATGAGACGATAATACTATCCAGGCCACCTTAGGAATTTTCCCTAAAGTTCAATTAAAATAATTTAAAAGTGCTTTGAAAATAAAAATACTATGCCAATGTGAGGAATTAATACTGAGATCTGCTATATCACAAAAAAAAAAAACCAAACAAACCAAAACTGTGGGAAATTAAATCTGGTGGTATTAGAGATGATTGGGCCACAGGACAATCTCTGATGCCCTGACAAAATAGTAATCAAGCCAAAAGAAGGGTGTCCTTCCTTTCCTAATGAAATTTCCCATGTTATGTTAACAGAAACCCCAGACTTGAGGAGTCCCTCATTTTTTCTAAGCCAAGAAAAATAAGAGAAAACTCAGGTAACTGATTACTTCTGATCCCATACCCTATCATAAGATAATAGACTCAGGGCAGCTAGGTGGCAGAATGGGTAGGGCATTGGCCCTGGAGTCAGGAGAACCTGAGTTCAAATCCTGACTCAGGCATTTAATAATTACCTAGCTGTGTGAACTTGAGTAAGTTACTTAATCCCATTGCTGTGCAAAAAAAAAAAAACAAAAAAAAACAACCAAACAAATAAATAAATAAGACAATGGACTCTCTGGAAAGAGAAAATGACAACTTCATAGAACAGAAGGACTGTTAGAACATTAGAATGTCAGCTAGAAGAAGCCTTAGACTATTTAATTTTAGAAGTAGAAAAGACCTTAGGACATAAAATATCGGAGCTGAAAGGGACAGCAGAGCATAGACTATCAGAGATAGAAGAGACTTCAGAATATAAAAAATTAGAGTTGAAAGGGACCTGAAAATATAAGATAACAGAGCTAGAAAGAACCTTAGATTATAGAATGTTAGACCTGGAGGAGGTCTTAGAATGTGTAATGCTCCAAGTGGAATGCTTCAATGCTCCATTTGAGCACAGAACAAAGAATGTTAAAGCTAAAAAAAGTCCTTAGAGCATAAAATGATAGAACTGAGAAGAACTTTAGGGATCACAGAGTCCAATTTCTTCATTTTAATGAATAAAACCCTGAAGTTTAGAAAGTGATCTGAGCATTATCACACAGCTAGTAAGTAGTGGAGTCAGGACTCAAAGTCAAATTTCATCCTGGCAGACTAGGGGAAACTTTCCATTTGTCAAGGATGTTCTCCCTTTGGCATGACAAACGTCTCATCAATCTGCAGTTGTTTTCTCCCAGAAAAGTACATTTAGGAAAGCAAATAGAACTGCAGGTCCAAGCAAGAAAGAATGAGAAGTTGGCCCTGGAGCCTCAGAAAGCAGCTGGAATGCCATGTTGCTCTTGTAATGTCTTCCATGGATAATGAGCAAGGAGGGAAGGCCCTGTGCAGAACAACATGCTTCCTTTTGGAAAACCAGGGTTGCTCATCCTCCAAAAAGTGTGCTTTACCCCTGCTATAATTTGACCAAGCCATCCTAGGCAACTCAATTGTATTTTCATTCTCTCATCTCACTCGGGCCCCTGACCCCAAACTCCACCCCACCAATTTTGCAAGCAAAGATAAACCCTCATTAAACTTTTCTCTGCTGTTTCTTAATGATGTCAGCCGCAGGCATCCAGACTTAATAATATGCTGGGTGCTGATGTTCTTGTCCTATCTGTGAAGTCTAGGTCATGGTGTTTTGAATGGATAAGTGTCTAGAGATGCCAGGGATCCAAAAGATTGTAGAAATGGCAGACCCCGAAATTTTCTCTAATGTGATTCTTGAATTCATCCTGCCAGATGCCATAAAAGGCAGTGCAAGAACCACAGGGGATCAGGAGATTTATAAATGTATTGAAGATTCCACGTATCTTGTAATTTAGCAGGACTACCCATGTTTTAGCAGACAGAAAAATTCCTCAGTAAAATTTTACAGTAGGTAAAATTTACCTTGGGTTTGAAACCCAATTCCATCACTAACTTGTTTTATGACCTTGGGCACAACCTCTCTGAGTTTCATCTTTTAAATAGAGATAATATCTATACTACTTATTTCATAGGACTGTTGTAGGGATCATTTGGTGCAATGTATATTTAGTGACCCCTTTGGGTTTCCTGTTCAATTTAACATAATGTTCACAGGTTTTATCCTGGAGAGTTAACTATACTTACAGTTTCTAGGATTATCTATAGATTCTTATATATAGTTCACAAACCCCAACCACTGAACCCACCCTTAATAGTCAGCTAGTCTTCTAGTCTCAATTAGCTCAAAGAAAAAAGTATTTATTAAGATGTCTTTTCAAAAACAGTAGCTATGAAACATTCTTCCCCATAAAACTAGAACTTACTCTCCCACAAATACAGGATTGATGGGAAGTGATAGCAAACACAGGGAAAGAATGTGACTATAGCAACTCATAATTCTTATACTGAACAGTCCAAATGGGAAGGGAATAAGCAATTAAGGACCTACAATCTGCCATTTGTACTATTTGTTAAACACTTTACAAATATTACCTTATTTGATTCTCACAACAACCCTGAAAATAGACACTATGAGATTTATTCTCATTTTTACAGTTAAGAAAATTGAGGCAGAGAGAAGTTAAATTATTTACTCAGGCAAGTAAGGTAGTAAATTGTTTAAACTCACAGTTGATCTCTGATCATATTACTCCAGGACTTGCATTCTATTCACTGTGACAACCTGCTGCCTCAATGGCTAGTCTTTATATAATTCTCTAAGGTTTGCAAAGCACTTTACAAATACTTCACTTTCTCCTTACAACCTCAGAAGGAAGGTACTGTTATTAGTTTTATTATATATATATATATATGGAAACTGAGACAAACACAAGTGACTTGCCCAGGGTCACATAAGTGTCTGAGGCAACACCTGAACTCAGGTCTTCTTGACTCCAGATCTAGCATTCTATACTGTATCACTTAATTTCCTCCAATGTTCTTTCCTTTCTCGTGATATCCTCACAATGATCCTTCAGGCCATATTTCCAGTGCAGGGGTTGCTCAGAAGAACTCCCAATTTCTGCTTCTCTCTAAGCTCAAATCTCATATGCCAGGCTAGTTTTGACATGAAATGATAGTTGACCCTCTTTTCTACTGCCAGTGGTCACATTTCTTAAAGTTGCTTCTTGGCTCCAGTTTCTGCTCCCTATGTGATGCAGTAGCTTCCACTGAATGAAGAGCATTGCCACAAAATGGCATGGCCAGAAGAGTGGGGTGGTAGAGAGAAGGAGAAAAAAAAAGTTTTCTTTGGGGTCACAGTCCACAAAGCTTCTGCTTGCCTCCAATGTTTCAGAGCAGACAAGTTTAGTTTTTTTAAAAATCCACCAGGGAAAAGACTATTCTTCTACAAGACAATGCTCAACTTCCCTTCCAATTCAATCAGGGAAACCTTTTCACACTTTGTAAAAGATTTATATTCATAATAATAATAATATTATTGTTCTTGTTGTTCTTCAACACGCCTGTATTTACGATAGGCTTCCCCAAACCCTCCATTTTTTTCCCTTTTGGTAAATTCTTTATGAGGTATTCATTGCTTGGAGAGCCTTCCATTTCATCTGAATCCTGTCTTGAGCTCTAGATCTTTCCCATCTCTCTTTTTTTAAATTTTTATTTATTTAAGTCAATGGGGTTAAGTGATGCCACCTAGCTGCCACCTAGCTGCCACCTACCCTTTCCTGTCTCTTTAATTTACATTATTGTCTAAAAGAAGGTGGCAACTAGCTAATCTGCCTATCCTACAAACAGTTGCTAATGTACAAATTGTCGAACCAAGATAATCTACACTTTAATAGGGACCTTCTGGATATAATACCCTACTCATCAAAAGGTAATCTTTAAATGTTAATTTGACCCTGTTTAAGGCAGAAAGCAAAAATGGGGAATATTTTTTAGAGGAACGGAGGCTACTTGCTTCCCCTAATGTAGCTAAGCTAAAAATACATTGCTCCTCTTAGGTCTCCATTTTTATAAAGTCCACTGTAATGTTTGGGGTTTGATTTATAAAAACAAACCCACTTTGCGGAGGTGGGGAAGAAGCTAAGGTCAACTCTGAGAAGCTTAATGGAATAATGGAAAGTTTGCTCGAATGAGAATAAGGAAGCTTGGGTTTGAATCTGGATTCTGGCATTCATAAATTGCAGCCACCAACTTGAACCTCAGTTTTCTTATCTGTATAATGAAGATGATAATAATACATCCATTGCCCAAACCATAGGTTTAAGAAGTTCTTTTTAAACCTTAAATGTGACATTATTATTTTGCCAGCATCAAGCTGAGATGCTTTGGTGACTTTCATTCTTTTAGTACTTACATTGTTCTTCATTGTTTCTCTGGCTATGGGGCACACCATCCAGTTCATAAATTCAGAAACCAGCTAAGCATCTAGCTCCTGCAGTCCTTTAATTGATGTGGGGGTGTTCTGATGTCTGTGTGAACCTCAAGTGACTGACTTGTTTTTGCAAAGTTTGTGAGATTTAGAGTCAGTTAACATTAGTAAGCCACAGGACATTTGGAGGGAAATGTTTTAACTTGCCCAGAGTATAATCAATTAGGTTTGCTAAAGAACAAGAAACAAGCCTATGTAGTAGGCTGACAGGAATCCTGGACTTCAGTTTCAGCTCTGCCGTTAACTCATCATGGACAAGTGACTTTTCCCTTCTACCTCTCAGTTTCCTCAAATGTAAAATTAGAAATTTGGACTAGGTCTTTACTTCCATTCCATGAATCTAAGCTTTACATCTTATTGAGGATTGGGGTTTGGGATGGGGAGTGAAGAGTTTGTCTGTTTGGTTTAATTTTAAAGATGGGTTTGCTTAAAATCAATAGTAGCCAGAGAAGAATTTACACTATGGTTTTACTCATTTTAACAGAAGTCTGCTGGGGGGGTGGGCACCGAAGATTTTATAGGGAAGTTCAGGTTGAAGGGAATAATTAGGTAAACAATTAGGAATGATTCAGGTTAGCATTGTCAAGAGAATTACTGAGAGAAGGGACTAGAATAAAAAAACCTTTATCACATTTTCCAAAGGTCAATATAAGAAGGCATTCTAAGGGAGAAATGGCATTGCTACCAACACCTAAATGCTGGGGACTCCCCAAAGCCGGGCAGATAAATTGATGCTTCTGTTACCCACTGGCAAGTAACCCCATCATCCCTAAGCCTTCTAAAAGCTCATAGGATTTGGTACCAGAAGAGATACTTTCTAGATAAACCCTTTTATTTTACAAATGAGAAAACTGAGGTCCCAAAAGAAATGATCTTTAGACTGGAGAGCTAGAGTTAAAAGAGACCTAGGAGTTCTTGCAGTCTAACCTCCTCCTTTTATAGATTAGAATATTGAGACCTAGGAAGGGTCAGACAAGATCATACAAGTAAAAAGCATCAGAAGAGGGATCAACTTATCTATAAGTTTTAATAAGAACTATGTCCTGGGCACTGTGCTAAGTGCTGGTGCTACCAAGAGTCTGTCCTGAAGGAACTTGTATTTTATTAGGAGAGACAACTATATACATATGTGGAACCTTACAGAGAAATACCTAGAGAGTTGGGAGTAACCTAAAGATCAACCTAAAGATCAGAGCAAGGAGTCAAGGCTAATGCATCACTTAACTCTTTGATCCTCAATATCTTCATCTTTAAAATGAATACTTAGGACTACATGATTTCAAGTCTTTTCCAGCTCTAAATTTTTTGGTCCTTTAGAGGCAACTCTCTATAGAATGAAGGATTAGAATCCAGGAGTCCTTGCTTTGTCAACAAATAGTGTAACATTAGATAAATCAGATTTCCAATCTGATCTTCAGTTTCTTCATCAGTAAAATGAGGAAGTTTCCTTTCATGGGTGCCATTCATAGGCTAAGATTAGATACCTTTCTTAGAAAGGCAGTATTTCAATTCAACTGCCCCCATTTCTGCTGCCCTTAGCTAGGAATGTTGAGACACCTGTAGCAAAGAACAATTCTGAAAGGGGGAGAAGGGGAGAGGGGAAAAGGGGAGCAGGTTGGTGAGAAGGAAAATATGGCTAGCAGACTGTTATACTAAAGGAAAAGGATCAAAATCTATTGCTCTTCAAAATGATTCAGCCTTTTCATGTTGTTCTCCAGGGACCAAAACGGATGTCTGATGCAGAAGTACAAACAGATCCTGTGTCTATCGGACCAGTTGGGAAATCAAAGTAATAAATACCCACAGAGTTATTGAAGAATCCCTGCTCACAACAAGTTCTCCCACAGTCAAGCTGACTCTTCCCTACCACACATCTCCCTCCCTCCTTTCCACCACTGCTGTCATCAATTGAGGCCCCTGCCTAAGGATAAAAGTAACATCTGATGTACATTGAGGTGTATTATTTACATATCTGGTCCATTATATGCCAATCAATAATTGTAAAGGTCATCCTGAAGCAAAATGTATGTAGTATTGTATCTAAAGAGAGACCAGTAATGTGGAGGAGTGGGATGAGGGGTCATTATTCTGGATGAAGTATGAAGTTATAAAAATGGCAGACACCGCAAAAGTCAATTGCATCATAATTAATGTACACTGATAGGATTATGTTGTTGTCAACAAATGCATGACCTCAAAATTTGAAAGGAACTATAAAATCAAGATTTATTTCAGTATGCATTTCACAGATGAAACTAGGCAGTTATAATCTGTTGAAGGTGGAGGTATATCACCAGTTTTTTGGAGATTTCTTGGATCTAAAGAAGGAATGATTCAAAAGTATTTTTTTAAATAGGTCCTTGAGAGGTAAATGAAAATTATAAGATTGTAAAAGCTAAATGGAGAGGGTCTGAAATGATTTGGAAAAACAAGGGTATTGTTTTTTCTTTTTCTTTTATTCTTTATCCTTTTTTTTTGGCACGGTGTGGTGACACAGGTTGAGATAGCCACTTTTTAAAAAAAGTTGTAAAGTTATCTTACAACACCAGGGGGAGCCAGGGTCTCCATTCTCAAACACTGTGCTACTAACACCAATTCTGTATCTTGCCGTCTTACATTATTAATGTTTTTCAGATGCCTGAGAAGCCTTCATCTGTTTTGTCTGACACTTGTCCAGAGTCTTGTCTGTAATTTCCTAATGAAAAATCTGCATATTATCAAGATTCTGCCTCTTTTACCAAACTCCTTCCCTAACCTGGCTTAATAAAGTTTACTGAAGATTCAAATACCTGTGGTTATTTTTAACACCTATACAGAATAGCCAATGACCTCATGTGTCTAATATAATGGAAATCAATATAGCAGATTATTTACATAATTGTAAATACCATGGCTTCCCCTCCTGATTTAATTTTTTTAATTACATTTTTCCCCCTTCCAAAGTATCTTTTAATTTTGAACTATAACAGATTTCCTCAATTCACCTGTCTAAAATGTCTCTACACTCCCATTTCCCTCTTGATCTCTTCCCTTCCCTCCCCCTCTCCAAACCACTGACTGCTATGAAATAAACATGGGTTATCCTCTCTTAACCCAGGCGCAGAGCGCTGGAAGGCAGATGGAATCTATAAAGTTGGCAAAATGACATTTGAAAACTCTGCTCAGAATAGCTGATAAGGACATGGGCTCTTGTTCCAGTAGACTGTGCAGGTAGAAGGCAATGCCTAGGACTAGCCAGGCTTTTGGCAGATGGGGAGGATACCCCGGCCCCAGTCCAGGTTACAAATGGAGACTGGAGCCTTTTGCTTGTGGATGGGGCTCCAAGCTTCTCGTCTTATCACCATCCCCAGAGCTAATTTGCCACAATCTGACTCTTTTACATCCCATCCCTTTGGAATGTTTGCCTTGGCATTAACCAGACATGGAGCTAGTAGGGAGAGAGAAGGAAGAAGTAGAGAAAAGGGAGGTAGTAAATTTTGCCTACATAAATCTGTTGAAAGAATCAGAGAAGCAGTGGCTGCTGACACCCCAGTTAGCTCCAAACACACCAGGGGGGGTTGCCTAATTAGGCTTTGTATAGTTGGGGGGAGGGGCAGAGGGAAGAGGTAGAGGTTATTCTGAAAATTGAGAGTAGCAACAGTGTAATATGCAGGTCTATCTCACTAACCAAAGAGGTTTGTTGCTTGGATCAGAAAGTCCCCTGGTAGAAGGGATAAGAGACAAAGTGACTGCAGGTGACCTTCTGCCATGGAGTCACTAATGCATATGAAATAATGGTTAGTGTTGGCAGAGCCCTGACATACACGGATAATCTCTTTTCCTGTTTTTAGATTTGATTGCTGTTTAATCAGAGGGGGAAAAATCACAGCCATAGTCTAAACCCTCAGAGCCACATTCACTCACAGAAGGTATTTTAACCTTGAAGTGGACCTTTAGTTCCTTTTCTTAGAGGAGATAGCAAAGAATCTTTGTTGTATGTCGGTGGGTGGTGTTTTTTTTCTTGAGAAGCAAGTCAGGTTTATTTCTTAGATTGACTTATTTTTCTTTTCCTTTTAAATGGCATAGTCAGGGTCAAAGGGAGCTTAGGTATATGGCTTGTTTGTTTTTTTTTTAATATTGAGATCTTAAATTCAACCTCATAGAAGAGGGAAGGGACTTTATCACTCATGAGGTAGTTTTCATCCACTGAAGGTTGACAACACAAGTCTTGGAATAAACGGACAAAATAGATTCAAAACTTTGGCAATGTGAGGTTGGCAGAATACTCTTAAGGGTTGGTTTCAGTTCATAGGACACATTCACTAGAACAATGAAGTTTCTCCCAAAATGTGCAACCCTGAAAAATTCCCTTGGATCAGAATAATGAGAACAAAGATTTAAGATGAAGAGACCAGAGAGACAAAGATACTAGAAGAGAATCAAGAGATGAATAGACAGATTGACAAAGAGATAAAAAGACAAAGGGAGAAGAATCTGGGAGGTGTCTGTAGAGTCAGAGCGACTCAAAGAGAGATAAGAGCCCCAGAGAAGGAAACTGAGAGAAGATAAACACAAATAAATAGAGAAAAAATGGAGTCTAAGTCAAGGAGAAGGAAGAGAGAAAGAGAGAGAGAGAGAGAGAGAGAGAGAGAGAGAGAGAGAGAGAGAGAGAGAGAGAAATCTGAGAGACAAAGATGAACTGAGAGCTACACAAAGATGAAGTAGAGGGGAGAGAGAAAGAGAGAGAGAGAGAGAGAGAGAGAGAGAGAGAGAGAGAGAGAGAGAGAGAGAGAGAGAGATCCAAGAGACAAAGGTGAACAGAGAGCTACACAAAGATAAGAAATAGAGGGGGGAGAGAGAGAGAGAGAGAGAGAGAGAGAGAGAGAAAGAGAGAGAGCAAGCATTGACAGAGAACACTCAGAATGAGTAAGAAAACAAAGAAAAGAACAGAGGCATGAAGGGGGAGGGGTAAAACAAGGTATCATTTTTACTTGAAAGAATTGTATCTGCTCCAATGTCAGCAAGAAGTAGCCTTTCCAGGGACTGAGCTGAAATGGCCACCATGACCTAAAAATTGCTCTTTCCAACTGACAGTGATTTATTGACTGTTCTCTATAAAAGAACTCATTCAACAGTTAAGTTGTTTTGAGCCCTACTGCCATGTGTTCTCCTCATTACTGGATTAGCATCTTTAAGGGACATCTAGACATTAAAATATTTTTTAAAGTGAAATTCTAGTTGAGTTCTGTGGTGTATTCAGCATTTTATTTTACCTCTTCCTTATACTTTAAACAAATTATCCCGATATGAAAACACATTAATTGAATTGTTCTCCTTTGAAAACTGTCCAGATGTACCAGGATCTCATTAAACTAAGGGAGACCAGTGTCTGATCTCTTCCCAACTCGGATTGGGGGCAAGGTGACTCACCACAGATTTATAAAACCTGGAAATGACAATGTAATTTCCTGTGTCAAACAGACCCCCAAATGATTCTCTACATAAAAAAAGAAATCAGCTACCAAGACTAGGGAGAGGTGGAGGAAGGGGAGAAGTGATTTGAATTTTATTAACTCACTACTACAATTGGGACTAGAAATGTGGTTTGCAAGCAACAATTATAGGAGTTTAGTTTTAATGATTCAGTAATATTTTCTGTGGTTCCCCCCTCTCCCTCATCATACTCTCCCCACTGCCAGTCCCATCAGAGTCAACCAAAGTTTCTGACTGATAGGAATTTTTCTTTCACCATCATCCAAATAAAATGTCACTGAAAATTAGTGATTCCATTTAGGAATAAAAAATAAAACAACAACAACAATGCAGGTTGCTTGTCTTTGTAATTCAGATTATCAACTCTAACCTAGAAGGGGGCTTGGTATCCACCCTATGCATAAATTGGTCAACACTGACTTCCCTCAAGGAGTTAACTCTTTCTTTCCTTCTTGGCTCTTTTCACCAGTGAATTCATTCAACCTCCTTCCCAACCTTGGGCCCTTTAAGATTCCTTATCAAAAATTGTCATCAGTACCATTAAATGAAAATAGGAATCTGTTAGCCCTTACAGATATACTTAATTGTATCCTTTATCTCTTTTAATTAAGACTTTAATTAGAGTTTTCCTGTAATTGGAGAGGTTGAAGAAGGGAGGAAAAAGTCCTTCTACAAAATGGACCCAAGTCCTCCATTTGCAAAATGCAACATTTACAATTCCTCCCAGAAGTTTCCTGACCTTGAAGAATTCAAGAGTCAACCACATGAGGGAGCCCCAACATCTGGGGTCATACATTCTATGGGCAGGAAAAGTCTGCCATTACTTTACCCTGAAGTCGAAACGACCCGGAGAAGGTTTATATAGGTGTGTTTATTAAGTTTACTAGACAATATTCAAAGGAATATCATTGAATATGAAGAACACAATGAAAGGAGAAGTCCCAGGTAATCCTTTTCTTTCAGCAAGCTCCAGTCTCCAACATTAATCTTCATGTTCTTTTCTCCACCTTGTGAGTCTCCATCAGATGATAAACAATCTAAACTTGTGGTTATGCTGTCATGACAATCATAGGATCATAGATCTGTTGCTGGGAATTCCCTTAGGGGCTACAGATAAGACAACTGAGGCACAGAGAGGTGAAGAGCGTCACACACAAGGAAGTGCAGAGTGGACATTCTGATTTAAATCTTGCAAATCCAACCCTCAGAGATGACACTACTAATATTATTTCCATTTATCTATGAGCCTGAAAGGCCAACATCCCCTGAATACCTCTGCATAGCTCACAGCAAGGGTCAGATTCTAAAGAGGGTGGGCTTTCATTCTTTTTGGGGTCATGGACTCATCTGGCAATCCATTAAAGCCCTGGATCCATTCTCTGAATAAAGCTATTAAACACACAAAAGGCAACTGGTGGTGCAGTGGATTGAGCTAATTAGTTCTGGAGTTAGGAAGAGCTGAGTTCTAAAGGAACCTCAAACACTAATTGTGGCATCCTAGGCAAGTCACTTATTCTCTAGCTGCATCCGTTTCCTTATCTGTTATAGTATTTATTGTTCAGGATTGACCTGAGAATCAAATGAGAATAATTCTTTTTTTTAAGTTGTTTTTTTTTGCAAGGCAGGGGGGTTAAGTGACTTGCCCAAGGCCACACAGCTAGGTAATTATTAAATGTCTAAAGCTGGATTTGAACTCAGGTACTCCTGACTCCAGGGCCAGTGCTCTATCCACTGTGCCACCTAACTGCCCCCAAATGAGAATAATTATCTAAAGAGCCTGGTAGTACATAGTAAATGCTATATGTTAGCCATCATTAATATTAGACTACATAGGATTTCAGAGAAAACAAATTGAATTGAAATATAATAGAATTACAGAGGAAACTAATTTATTGAAATATAGTTATCAATATAAATATAGTTGGGCAGTTAGGTGGCACAGTGGATAGAGCACCAGGCCTAGAGCCAAGAAGACTCATCTTCCTGAATTCAAATGCTGTTCTGCTCTCCTAGGCAAGTTACTTAATCCTGCTTCCCTCCATTTTTCTTCATCTGCATGATGAGTTCAAGAAGGATATAGAAAAACAAGCCAGTATCTCTGCCAAGAAAACCTCAAAGAGAGACAAAAAGTATCAGACTTAGCTGAAAAACAACTGAACAACAACATAGTTCTCAAAATATTTTTTAAAGACAAGTTCACAGACTCCAGATTAAGAATTTCTGTTTAGAAAGTACATAAAATTATAGAAAGACCCTCTAGATCATCCAATTCAGTCTCCTTAATTTACAAATGGAGAAACATACCCAGAGATGAAATGATTTGCCTAAGGACACACGAGTTCTAAGACTTTGAACCCAAGTCTTGTGACTTCAATTACAACACTCTTTTCATTGTTTCCTTGTCCACAAAACAAACAAACAAACAAGCAAAAGGTCTAGGAGACAACAGGCAGACAAATCAAAATAATACCTTAATACTAGGCAGTGTTTGATTTAGAAGCTCAAGGGAGAGAGCCATAAACAACAACAATTCATATACCTCTTTAATGTTTGCAAAGTGCTTCTCTTAAAAGGATCCAATGCGGTAGTTAGGACAAATAATATTTTCTTGATTTTACAGATAAAACATGGGTTGGGATGACCAAGAAAGCATCTGAACAATCTCTTCTGAGATAGGTTTCAGACAGGTAGAAGGACAAGTCTCTTTTTACGGTGTAGCTAGGAGGGAAACACTTCGTCTGTCTCGAATTATTTTATCAATATTACTACTATTTTTTTTCAGGAAGAAAACAAATGAAAGAAAGAAAAGGAATGATCACACTTTTAGTAGATGGAAGAAGACAAGGTAAACCGGCAGGAGGAGAAACTCAGCATTTGAACTAAGGAATACTGTTTTGAATGTTAGCACTAATAGAATAGGGATCAGTTTTTTCCACCACCACCCTCCCCCCACCTCCATTTGGGATATTTCACTGGGGGGGGGGGGGAGACGACCTAGGTTAGAATAACACTCAAGCTCCCACCTTGGGTTCCCAGATTACTATCCAAAATACAGAATGCTGAGAGGGAGTCCAAACCCCTGCTACTTTAACATTTATGGAGCTGTGTGACCTTGAGCAAGTCAATCAACATCCATCAGCTGCAGTTTCTCATCACAGAAATGGGGATAAATGTTACTCCACCTACCTCCCAGGGTCTTCATAACAGCACTGCAAATCTCAACTGGTATGTAAATGTAAATTATCATCATTATTATTGTTTATCATTGTTACTTGTATTCTAGGGATCACATAAGGAAGTAATGGAAAATGAGGTAGGAAAGAGAAGTAAAGGTCAGATAACAGATGACCTTAAATCCTAACAATACATTTTATCGTCCTCCTACAGGCTCTGCAAAATTGCTAAAGGTTTTGCTACATGGCAAAAGTATTGTTTTGGGACTAGCAGTGTTTGCCAGGCCACCTACCAAGTTTGTCCTTTGACTGGTGGCTGTAGCTTTTGTGGGGTCAATTGCTGCCTCTGACAGCCTCACTGCCTCTCTTGTCTCCTCTTGCATGCCAATTCTTGCCTTCATTCATTCTGCAAACATGGAGCCAACCTTGCAAAGAGGGCCAGGGACACAAGCAGAACTGGGACAATGCCTGGGGGGAGGCCAGGAAGGAACAGTTGTGTTAAATTGTTCCAGTTGCTCCCTTAAGCTATGTCTGAGTCACAGAATCCCACAAGATCAGAGTTGGAAAACTCATCAGAGCTGTCTAGTCTCACTCCCTTCAAAATCATGAAGATTCTTGTAAGCACTAGTTAATCAATAAATGTTGATTCAATAAACTTTTCCTAATAGGGCTGGTTGCAGAGACTGAGTTGTTCTCCAACCAAGAAGGCAACTAGGTTAATTTTCTAGCCAAGCAGTATTGTAATAATAATAATTATCATTACATGGCATTTAAGATTTACAAAAATATTGTCTAATTTTGTCCTATTTATAATTATTTTTACTATTATATGGCATTTAAGGTTTACAAAACATTTAACTATACTGCCTAATTTAAGATTTATGGGGTGGCTAGGTGGAGTAGTGGATAGAGCACCAGCCCTGGAGTCAGGAGTACCTGATTCCAAATCTGGCCTCAGACACTTAATAATCACCTAGCTGTGTGGCCTTGGGCAAACCACTTAACTCTGATTGCCTTTCAAAAAAAAAAAAAGATTTACAAAACATTTTACCTACATGCCTAATTTTGTTCTATTTATAATTATTATGATCTAATGTTATATGGCACTTAAGATTTAAAAAATTTTACCTATATTCCTAATTTAGTTCTACTTATAATTTGTTTAATCCTTATTATTTGACATTAATGTTTATAAAACATTTTATCTATATGTCTAATTTTGTTCTATTTATAATTATTATTATATGACATTTAAAGTTTATACAATATACCTAATTTTGTACTAGTTGTAATTATTATTTATAATAATAATAATTATTATTATATGGTATATAAGGTTTACAAAACATTTTACCTATGTTGCCTAATTCTGTCCTATTTATATTATTATTTGGCATTTAAGATTTACAAAACATTTTACCCCTATTGCCTAATTTTGGCCTATTTATGGTTATTTATTAATATGATCAATTATAATATTAAAGTTTATAAAACATTTTACATAGATTGCCAAATTTTATCCTCACAGTACCATAGGAGGTATTCGGGCAGTATCACTATTCTCATTTTATAGAGAAGGAAAACTGAGGCTGAGAGGAGTTAAATGACTTCCCCAGCCTCATACAGCTAAGTCTGAGGCAAGACCAATATTCCTTATTCATTACCTTATTTACAAAGGAAAGAACACTCGATCTGAAGTTAGAGGTCATGGGTTCAAATTCAACTTCTGTCTCTCACTACCCATGTCAACTTAGGCAAGTCAATTCACTTCCCTGGGCCTTGGTTTCTTCTTTAATAAAAAGAGTGAACTGGACTAGATGAACTTAGAGCTTCACCTATGATCACAACTAATCAATAAACATTAAAGACAAAAACATTAAAAACTCAAGCAGAGAATTTTACTAGACACCAGATTCTGTTGCTTCCTGAAGGAAGAGAGAAAAGTGGCAAAAGTAGCGTTGATAACTCAAAATACAATTCCTCCTGCCCCCCTGCTAGGGGGAAGAGTCCACCTGATGTGAAGAAGATCAGTCTGTGCTATCGGCTGGGGGAGACATTGCCTGATTCAGTCTAGGTCTATACATTAAGTGTGTGGTCACAAGTGAAGTGAGGCCCCTGTTTTAGAATCCCCACTTATAACCCCTATCAATGACAATCAGCAAGACCTTCCCCAAAGGCATCATGTAAGTCCTAGCTCCACTGTTCTGCTATTGACATGTGCATGAAGAAAAGTAAAAATGTCTATATTTATTCTCTGAGAGGGACTCATAGTGGAATAGTAGTCGGGGCATTGGGTTTGGAATCTGGAAGAAATCTGATCAAATCCCAGAATTTCCTGAACAAGTCACTTCAACTCTCTCTAGGTTTCAGTTTGCTCATTTCTAAAAAGAAGGGATGGGACTCCCATGGGTTCTGATGTCTCCTCCATGTCTCAATCTCTGAGTCCTTGCTTTGAGGCCTCACCTGCCCACCCCTCCAGTTTCATTTAAGAGTTCTCCCACATCCTTTCAGTTCATTTCACTGTGTGACTGGCAAAGATTAAGGAATAAGCAGCCTTCCTCTTCTGTTGGCTAACTCCACCCCCACCCCCATCTTTGCCTGCCAGTTGTTCACAGTAGCTTAGCAGTTTTAAGAACACAAAAACAGGAAATTATGCACCAGTCCTGACTACGATTAAAAAAAAAGCAAGCCCTCATATTCAAATCCTTCACTATAAGGATTTCTTCAGTTTTCAAAAACTTTTTTTTCAAAAACCTTGAAGAATCAGGTCCCTTCCCTAAGGCTCTCTAGTTTTGCTTAATCATTTCCTTTGAAAACTTATAACCTCATTGACCATTAAGAAAAAGAGGTCAGAAAAGGGTGGCTGAGAGCATTTGAGCTGAAGCAAAACAAGACAGGAAATTCTGGATACAAGCTCAAATGCTTTTTCTCTTTTAATCCCCTGGTGCCCCAGCAGAGAAGGACTAGAGTTCTGGGAAATTGCTCATTGTCTGAATAATGACCAGTCTAAGACAATCTTTTACCATTGATACCAACAGATCCAAAGGAACATATTGTTGCCTTTAGTCTTCTAATGATTACCTGGTGTAGGATGAATATGGGCTTCAGGGAAGTGTTAAATGTCTACTAAGTTGACTAAGTGACAAATTCTGGAGTGGGAATGGGGAAGTCACACTTTTCTTTGGACCTTAGCTTCATCATCAGTAATAACTCCATGATCTCCCAGTTTCCTTCCAGTTCTAAATCTAAGATCTCATCATCATTTTCCAGTAATATAAGGAGAACAAATTACATTGATTGATGCAATTATATTATTAGGGGGTAGGGGAGAAGTGTGGAGAGGAGAGAGACATTATGTACCTAGATAGTTAAATATAAAATATGTACAGTTATCTCTTCCAAATCTCAGGGGTTAGGGACATGATTTCCTCCAAAATCTGGAAAATCCTTGTAAAATTTTTAGGCCCTCTTTTTGTACCAGAGAACAAGTCTGAATTACTGTTGGTATTAAAAGATAAAATATGTTAAAATTATACAATATCATACATATTTATACATTTCTGAGTTTCTATACTTTTTTCTGTAGCTTCCTCAAAACTCCCCCCAAATTCTCATTTAATCTCTTATGCTAACCCACAATATATGGAAATCACAATAGGAAAGTCACAATATGAAAGAGATAACTATACAAAGAAATTCAAGGTAGATTTAGAAGATATTTGCTTTTTAAAAAAAGATAATGCTTTTTAAAATAGGGAAAGATCTCTAATAATTAGGGGAATTATAGAAAGCTTCCTATAGGAGGTCTAACCATATCTGTGCTTTGGGGAAGGTAATGGAGACAAAAATGAGGAGAGAATACATCCCAGACAGAAATGTGCAAGAGGCTAGAAATGAAACACTATATACTGGAATAGCAGGCCAGTTTGACTGGAAAGGAGAGTTCAGGAAAGGGAGTAAAATGAAAGGAGACAGAGAAAGTACAGGGTAGCAACACCATGAAGGGATTTCAAAATCAAACCAAGAAGCTGAGAATTTTTAAATCCTAGGAGCAATAGGAAGCCATTGAAGATTTTTGAGAAAGGGAATGATAGTCAGATTTGCATTTTAAGAATATCAATTTGACAGCTTTTTGGAAGAAGGAATAAAGATGAGAGATTAGAAGCAAGAAGATGAGTCAGGAGGTTACTGAAATAGTTCTAGAGGTGACGAAAACTTGAACTGAGGTAGAAACTGTGAACAGAGAGCAAGAGATGGATGCCAGTGAGTTAGTTACACTCAATATGACTTGGCAACCTGGGAGTTGAGAAAAAAAGGAAGCATCAAAGATGACTCCAGCCAATTCTTATGAATGAAATATTTTGGAATAATTAATGATTTTAGAGCTGTTAGTGTAACCTTCACAAAATATTCAAAACCTTTTTGAAAAACTTAATTACAAAACTTTTATTAGCCTTTCCCATATTTTAGAACTGCTTTAGAAATAAAGGGGTTGAGTTCTGGGCAGGGGGTGGATGTGGCGGGGAAGATTGCTTAGAGTCCACTTCCACCATTTCTCACTTTATGGGAGCAGGCTTTGTACTGGGACTGACTTCCAGCTCTGAGCTTGTGTACCTGAGCTCAAACTGCAAAACAGCAACAGCTATAAGTTATATATAAGCTATAAGTCCTCTAGTGACCAAAACACAATAAAAACCTTTTGTGTCCAATTTAGCCCCACACCCCGCCCTCAGAGTAAGAGAGTTGTCTTAGTCACCAGACTGGAGAGAGGCCAGGGCACATTTCTTTACTTAGGGCAGTAGTACTTCAGTAGGTCAGCCAACATTATCTGTGTAAGGTGTCCTATGCCCTATGAAGCATTACAAAGAAACAGAAGAGACAGTTCCTGCCAAGAGAGACAGGACAAGATAGGGCAAACAAAGAAAACATAAGCAAACACCATAAGCAGGTACAGGAGTACAACTGCAACTCCTGCAGATGCAGACATTCAAGGAGTTGCTGAAGTGCTTGGGATGGCATTTAGATAAGAATCTACTACACGGTTATTTAAAAACAAGTCTTAGCTTTTCATTTCTAAATTGTTGAGATCCAGATTATGTAGTATTTCCTAGCATTCTGGGGTTCTACTTCAATGAAAATATGAAATAATGATTACAATAGGGGTGGCTAGGTGGTGCAGTGGATAGAGCACCTGCCCTGGAGTCAGGAGTACCTGAGTTCAAATCTGACCTCAAACACTTAATAATTACCTAGCTGTGTGGCCTTGGGCAAGCCACTTAATCTTATCACCTTGCAAAAAAATAATAATGATAATAATATTACAATTTATCTGACATTAAATTTTACAAAATACTTTTAAAAAATAAGTATTATTAATCCCTTTTATTAACATCACAATAATTTGTGGGAATATTTCCCCCTCTTCCTCTTTTCCCCTCAAAATTGTCCTATTACCCTTGAAACAAAGAAAAATTTCTCTGTTCATTCATGTATGACTTTTCATGACCCTATTTGGGGTATTTTCTAGCAAAGATACTGGAGTGGTTTCTCATTCCCTTCTCCAGCTCATTTTACAGATGAGGATGTGGAGGAAAATAGGGTTAAGTGCCTTGCTCAGGGTTATGCTAGTATGTGTCTGAAGTTAGATTTGAAATCAGGTCTTTCTGACCCTAGTCCCCACACTCTATCCACTGCACCAAAATGACCTGACTAAATGATCCTAGAATCAAAGAATTTAAGAATTTGGAGGTACTGCAGGGTCATCTTGTCCAACCCATACATGAAAGGAATCCTCAATATACCATTCCCCAAAAGTGGTTTTCCAACCTCTACTTAAAAAGCCTCTAAGGAAGGGAAACCCACTACCTCCTGAAAAAACCCATTCCACTGGTGGACAATATATACAACCTTCTGTCCTAAGAGTTCAGGCCTCTGATGAGAGGAGAGAGCCATGCTTCACTGTCTCTTATCTAGGAACCATGCCTGGTTTTCAAATAGGAGTTCAACTTTTTTTGGTAGTCTTTGTTCTTAAAAACGTACTAGACATTGTACAAGTGTCTTGTTTTTATGGTTCTATAAATCAATCAATTCATCAATAAGCATTTATAATGGTTCTATTCTGTAGCAGGCAATGTTCAAAGCATTTTGCTGACAGGATATCATCTGATAAATAAGAATGGGCCCCTCCATATCACCCCTAACCTGTCCATAAAGAACAGTAATCTTTTTTTTTTAAGTTTTTTTGCTAGGTAATGGGGTTAAGTGGCTTGGCCAAGGCCACACAGCTAGGTAATTATTTAGTGTTTGAGGTCAGATTTGAACTCAGGTACTCCTGACTCCAGGGCCAGCACTCTATCCACTACACTACCCAGCCGCCCCCATAAAAAAAGTAATCTTACTTCACTCCACCCCACATATACACTGAATTTTCTCATAGTCCACCTAATCCTTCCTTTGTCCCTTTCTCCTTCCTCCTCTCTTTCATAATTATTGTGATAATATATTATTTACACTTTTGCTTCCCCAGTCTCAATAGTCTCCAAACTCTTCCAGAATAGTGCTGGTGATGCTTTCTCTGTCTTGGCAATCCCTACACCTTGCAAAGGTACTTCCCAAATCTTTGATTTTACTCATGAAGGTACTGTTTATTCTCTCCACCCATACAGATTATGGGCCATTTAGGCCCTCTCCTCCTGGATAATTCTTGACTAGATCCTCCTTTCATAAATCCTCCACAAAAAAATTATCAAGTAAGCTTCAAGTCTTCCTCTGATTCTTTTACACTCCTCAATTTCTTTTTCTTTTTGAGCTTCTAAGTATATTGATTTATTAAGCTATGTCAGCCACTTGCCTAACAAAAGAGGGACCAGTCCTCCTCAGCTTACAACTTGTCCAATTTCTATCCCTTGCTCTCAATGCATGCCTGTCTTCTTTTCCAGTAGTACATGTGCTTCAGTGATATCTTTTTATGCCACTGATCACATGCAAGTCAACGATTATAATTCCTCAGTGATCATGTTTGTCTATATTTCACAGGCATGCAGCACCACGAAAATATTGGTGCTAAAAAATATTGTGGTCAGCTTAAAAATCATTGAAAAGTGGCCTAATATGTCTTAAATGCTTTGATTGTTCTCCCTTCATTTAAATTCAGTTCCTCACCCATTGTTCATCTAGAGAAGCAGTTTGCTGTAATAGCTTGAATACTAGTTTAGGATCAAGATGACCAGGGCTTGGACCATGGCCTTCAGTTTCCTAACTTGTAAAATAAGGATAATAAAATCTGTATGACTTCTTTCACAGAGTTGTGAGGATAAAATTAATTCCTACAGATATTATGTATATTTTAAGGTTTGCAAACCTCAAGACACGAGATAACCCTAGAGAACTACATGGAGTACCTGTCCATGATTATGCACTGATAGATTGATTCAATGACTTTCTTGTCTGACTACATGTCACAGTTTGGATGGCATGTTGGTTGAAACTTATACAACCGTGGAAAGGATCTTCAAGATAATTGAATCAAATCTATTCATTTTACAAATGAAGCAACAGGGTAATAAAGAGTTAAAAAGACTTGTGCAAGGTCACCACAGCAGCAGACCCAGGATTATATTGTACTGAATTATTTAATTTCATCAAATCTTGGGTCCTTCCATTTCTATCAACAGTAGAATCTCAGGTCACTAGCTAATTGCCTGTTTTAATACCATTGCAGTGTTTGTTTAATGTGTAAATGAACCAGAATCACTCCTATGTAATCATATACTTGAATATTTCAACCAATCTACAATAGCACTAATACAGTGGTTCCATTCCATCCATGCCTTCCTGCCTATATCCTCATTTAATTCTTTCACAAGGTATCCAACAATATGCTGGGAACCTTCCTCCAGGTCTCTTGACATTCCATGGATACCAAAACACCTCTCAGACTCTCCATCTGTTATCCTTCCTCTAACCACATGACTGGCCTATCTCATTTTCCATTCATCCAGCTTTTTGGGTCTATTTTTTTATGCTGCTTTTTTGCACACTATTTGTCATTGGTAATATGCTGCAGTCTCGTTACACCCATCGTGCATCTCTCCATTGCCCTTTGGACGACCTGCAATGTTGATTCCTTGGAGATTATGGCATTCCATGATTCACAGTCATACTGCATCACTAGAAGAATATTGATGTTTTAAAAGATGGGTTTTTGTTTCAGGGAGAAGCTCAGGGTCAATGAAAGTATCCTGAAATTTCTCAAATGCATTTCCATTTAAACTCTTTCTCTTATTAAGTTCTGGGTCCAATTCATGATCCTTTTGCAGCATCCATTCAATATCCATGTACTGATGGACCAGCTCTTTGAATTCATCCAACCCAAGTGTATCCTATAGTCTGAACCATAATAATAATAATAACTAACATTTATTCAGAGCTTTAAAGTATGCAAAACATTTCACATGTATTTTCCCATTTGATCCTTACAACAACTTTATGAGGGAGGTGTTATTATCATCCTCTTTTTATAGATGAGAAATACTGACATTGAGGGAAGGGGTACTACAAGTTGAAAATGTCAGAGGAAGGAATTGAATCCATAATATAATCTGCAATACCCCAGAAATGTCCTTTAACTTCTCCCAGTCTCAGTTTCCTCATCTATAAAATGGGTATAATAATAATAATCCCCATCTCCTAGGGTAGTAGTGAGGAACAAATGAGATAGCATATATAAAATACTTTGCAACTTTAATGAACTATAAAAAGGCTAACTGTTCTTATTATATACCATATCACTTCCTTACCTAGGCTTTCTTAATCCTTTTACTTTTATCTTTGTGGACAGTTGAGCTGAATTCTTTTGAATGATTAAAAAAAATAATAGTTTTCATTTTTACATATATGTGAAATAAGGAAGAAAAGGGTTTTTTTTCATCATAAAGGTAGGTCGGGAAATTGAGAAGCAAAGAAATTAAGGCACACCCAGAAATTAAAATCATACCTTCAGATTTCTTTCCCTGTTGTCTTTCCTCTATAAGATACTGACTCTTGAGATGTATTTTAATAGTAAGTATATTTATTTCACATACATTCAGGAATTGTTTCTTGCCAGACACTGTATGAGGTGCTTGGGAAAATAAAGATAAAAATAACCCTGTGTCTTTCCCCCTGGAGTTCACATTCTTGAGGTAAAGATATATAACATGTTCACAGATAAATATGAGGC
Organism: Macrotis lagotis; assembly: GCF_037893015.1. Lineage (NCBI taxonomy): Eukaryota > Metazoa > Chordata > Mammalia > Peramelemorphia > Peramelidae > Macrotis > Macrotis lagotis. Next base: position 256,862,831 of record NC_133658.1, on the reverse strand, counting down.
AAAGCAGAGACAGTGGTATTTTGTAAAACATTTAACAATTGACTCCAAAAAATATATACTTGCACAAAGCATTTTAAGTTAAATATGCATTATTAATATTTTCTCCACCACATTCTTAAGTTTAATCAATCAGTAGAACAATAGATCAAACCCTGATTTGTAGCATTTGCTGATTTCTGAGGTGAAAATGTTTATACTAACATCTGAACAATCAATAAGTTTTTCATAGGTGGATACAAGCTGACTCCAGGACAGCATTTGGTAGAGAGTTATTCAGGTAATGGAAAGATCCAGGCAAAGGCTTCTATGGAAATGGAATGAGGTGGAAATTTTAAGTGAATAAAGTAAAGTCACAAGATAAAAAATAAAATTAACAAATGATTTAAGTGTCTTGACAAGTTCATTTTCTTTCTTTAAAATTACATTTGTCACTTTTTTCTTTGGGGTGGCATCTAAAATCTTTTAATCAATGATAACTGAGACCCTCTGAAGGATGATCTTCATTAAATACATACTCTGTGGATCTTAGTTCCCTTGCTTCCAAAAAAAAAAAAAAACCTGAACTGGACAAAACTGTTCATACATTTTGACTTTGTAATACTGTTTCTAAGCCTATACATGAAAGATATTGAAGAACAAGTAAAATGATCCAAATATTCAAAATATTATGGCAAAAAATTGATGTTAAGATTTGTCCTTTGTTCTCAAAGAAGATCATGATATCAGGGAAGTGAATGAACTGAATTTTAAAGAAGGGGTGCTGTGCTAAGTCACCAGACTAACTTTCTCCGTGGACACTATCTAGGTCCAGTGGCCTGATATGGATCAGGACTACTGGGAGATGGCCCTGGAGTCAAGGTAATCAGGGTTAAGTGACTTATCCAAGGTCACACAGTTACCGTCTGAGGTAGGATTTGAACTCAAGTCCTCCTGATTTCAGGATCAGTGCTCTCCCCCCTGGGACATCTAGCTGCCCAGTCTGGCAAAGAACTAAGAGGGTATCTAATTATTGGGAAACAACTGAACAAATCATGATATATAAATATAACAGCAGACTATTGTGCTGTAACAAATGATGAAAGAAATTTCAGGTAAATGTGGGAAGTTTGTATGAACTGAAGTAAAAAATTTAAACAACAACAAAATAGTGTGAAGTCAAAAGAACTTACACAAACTTGATAATTCTGATCAAGAAAGCATCTACTATAATTCCTTGAGACTAATACATGATACTGGCCCCTTGATAAGGAGTGATAAACTCAGGATGCACAAAGAGTCATATTTTTGGACATGACAAGTATAGGAATTCATTTCACCTGAAAATATATATATATATATATATATGTATATATTTATATTTATATATATAATGTATGTATATATGTATGTATGTGAATATTTTTGAAATATATATATGTTACAAGAGTTTTTCTTTCCTTTTTTTCTGAGGGAAATAATGGAAGGAAAAAATTATAATTAATATTAAAGTAAATAATAAATGACTTTTAAAAAGGAAAGAAAAATGCAAAACAGAAAGAAAAGAGGGCGGTCTCAAAGCTCTAACATTCTATGAGTGAATTTTTTTAAGATCTAAGAAATGTATTTAAAATATTACATTAGTAAAGGAAGTGATTCATGCAGAACAGTTGGGTTCCAAGACTTTTTGCTGTATCAGCTTATTTAAAGGCTAACTTGGAATTTTTATAGCTGTTTTCCCCACCATTTCCCACAGAATGTCTATAAACCCAATAAATAAGATAAATCTATATGTGAACTTTTTGAGAGCAGGGATTTTTTTTGCCTTCCTTTGTATTTCTAGTGCTTAGTACAACAATTAATGAACAACCATTGACCACATTAAGAATCTAAAGAATGACAGTCACAGTATTATTTTAACTATGGTGTGTTTATGCCTGAGCTTCCCCACTATCTCTGAGGGAAGGGATGTAATCTCTTCCCTTTTGTATGTCTCAGGGTGGCTAACACATAGCAATGAATATTTATGGAATGAAGGGGTTCCTTCTTGACTGACAGAGTCAGGTCTATGTTATGAGATATGATGAAAACAGCATGGCACAATAGAAAAAATTCTGGATTTAGCGTCAGCAAATCTGAGTTTGTCTTGCTCCTTACTGACTGTGTGACTCTGAGCAAGTCTCCCTGAGCAGTTCTGTCCTAGTTTCTTCACCTTCACAATGGAGTTAATCATACTTGTACTCCCTACCTCCCAAGGTCATTATAGGGAAAGTGTTTTGTAAACTGTAAAACTTTGTAGAGATGATGACTCATCTCATATGAAAATATATTGAAATATATATTTGTTACAAGAGTTTTCTTTCCTTTCCTTTTTTTCTGAGGGAAATAATGGAAGGAAAAAATTATAATTAATATTAGAGTAAATAATACTTCGTTGCCATTCAAATGCCAGCCAACTCCCTGGAATTCTGGAACTTTTATTAACTCCCTACTATGTACTCAGCACACTTAGGGAGACAAGGGATTGAACTTGCTTTGGTGAACCCAAAAACAAAAAAAAAGAGAGAGAGAGAGAAAGGAAAAGAAAAGGGAAGGGAATGAAAGGGAAAAGTAGGAAAGGAAGAGAATGGAAGGGAAGAAAGTAATGGAAAGGAAAGGAAGGGAAGGGAAAGGAAGGAAGGAAGGAAGGAAGGAAGGAAGGAAGGAAGGAAGGAAGGAAGGAAGGAAGGAAGGAAGGAAGGAAGGGAAAAGAAGGGGAAGGAAGGGAAGGGAAGAAGGAAAGAAGGGAAAAGAAGGGAGTGAAAAGAAGGGAAGAAGGAAGGAAGGGAAGGGAAGAAGGGGAAGGAAGGGAAGGGAAGAAGGAGAAGGAAAAAGGAAAGGGAAAGGAGAGGAAAGGAAAGGAGAAAGGGAAAGGAAAGAAAAGAGAAATAGGTCTCTGTTTTCAAGCAGTATATATTCTACACAGAGGAACCAACATGAGGCAATGTGGAGCAGGAGAAAGAGCACTGATTCTAAGGACCTGGATTTGAATCCTAGCACTGATATCAATTACTTATTTGACTTTAGGCAGATGACTTAATTTCTCTGTTCCTCAGTTCCCTCATCTGTAAAAAATGAGTGTTGGATTCCACATTAAGTTCCCTTCTCTATTCCAATGAATCTCTGACTCAGTGACTTCTCAGCTCCCTTCTAGATCTGGACCTAATATCTTATAGACATAGATAAATCAATATAAAACTTATACAAAGCAAATACATATGGGCAGGGGAAAGATGGGGGGAAGGGGGAAATATGGCTGGGGTCTCATTTAAGGTGGAATTTAACCTGAGCCTTGAATAAATCTGGGAATTCTAAGGTTAGAGCAGGGGTGATCAATAAATGCTTTCCAGTCATGGGAGACATATTCTATACAAAGTACTGGAAGCTGGAGATGTAAAGCTCTATTCAGGAAATGGCAAGTAGGTCATTTTGTCAGGAATACAGAGTACATAAAGAGAATTAATATGAAATCTCTCTGGAAAGAGGCTGGAGCCAAACAAGTCAGGCAATGGGGTGCTACTAAAGTTTCTTTTGAGCAGGTGAATGTCAAGGTCTAATTTTGAGGTCTTGCCTCAGTTTACAAAGGGTCCTAGAGGATAGCAAATACAGAGATTAGAACCAGGGAGAACAATTAGGAAGCTATTGTACCCATCCAGGTGAGAGTAACATGGATCTGAACAAGGGTGGTAATCCTGTTTTTTCCCCTTGCTCCAGTGGAAACTAATAGTGGAATCACTGAGTTAAGACTGTGGAAAAAAACAGGAAATCCCAATAACATTCTTGAAAGTTGTCTGAGTAATTGTTTCATATTCAATTGGACATATTTTCACTTCCAGGATGATTCACAAGTAGTGCATATCTGAGAGCATAATATTGCTTCATTTCACACACACACACACACACACACACACACACACATACACACAAAGACATACATCTTTCCAAAATGACAGTTATGCTACTTGGCTGAGCAGAACAAGAAAAGAAATGATATTTCCATATAGGGACATATTTTAATGAATACCTGTTTACAGAGTTAAAAAGAATAGTTCATTAAGAGAGTGATCCAATGAATGACACAGAAGGTTCAGAGGTCATCGAAGTCTTTGTAATGTGAATGTTGACCAGCTCTATTCATTTTCTATTTAAGCCTGGTTAAGGTTTTACCATAAGCAGATAGGAGGTGGAAGCCGTGTATCTTCAGAGCTCCAAGAGTTGAGGCAGCCCCAAGAGTGGCTTAGTCCTATTCTGCTGAGGTAATCATCATCATCATCATCATCATCATCATCATCATCATCATCATCATCTCTTAGCTCTGGTTGACTCACTAACTACAACTTCAGACTTCATCCAGCTTATCCAAGTCTTATTCATCTTTATGAGGGCAATGATTCTTATAAGATCAAAAGATCTGACACAAGAAGAGACCCTATTTAAAAATCACCTTGTCCTATTCTTCTGACAGATAAATAGGGCACAGAGGACCAGAAAACTGGTGATTTGTTCAAGCTTAAATGGCTAATTAGTAGCAGAGTCCTCTGACTCCAAATTCACTGCTCATTCCACTTTACCAGGCAGTCATTAGTTATCCTGTAGTGTGGCCATTATTATTTCATTTTATTTATGAACAATCACATAAACAATTTAAATGGGCCTACTGCCTGGCTGTATACATTTTCTATACTCAGCAAGTACTTGTAGATTACTTGATGTTATAACACAATGAACATAATTACAGTATAATGATCACTCAGTTAATCAACAAGGAGACTTTGCCCAAGTTTCCTTTATCTGAAATATTTTTCAGCACTCCCTTTCAAATTTCTGCTGGGCACAGTGGGTAGAGCACTGAACTTAGAATCAAGAAGATCTGACAAATGGAGCCTCAAGACTACTAACTATGTGACCCTGGGCAAGTCACTAACCACTCTGTAAAATGGGAATAATAATAGCATCTGAACTCCCAGTGTGGTTGTGAGAATAAAATGAATTCATATTTGTAAAGCACTCTGCAAACCTTAAAGCACTATCAAATACTAGCTATTATTATTTTTTTGAGACAATAGGGGCTAAGTGACTTGCCCAGGTCACATAGTTAGAAAGTGTCTGAGGCCAGATTTGGACTCAGGTCCTCCTGATTCCAAGGCTGGTTGCTCTATTCATTGTACCACCCAGCCACCCTTACTGTTATCCTTTAAAGCTCAACTCGAATGCCAGATCTTCAAAGCTTTCCCTGATTCCCAATCTTTCCTTTCTTAATGATCTTTCTTAGGAGCTGTTGGGAGCCAGGGTCTCTAAGCTGTTTGACACAGTCACAGCAAGAAGACTCAAGGCAATCACACTCCTGATGAAACAACATTTCCTTCTTCAATATATATAGGAATTTCATGCATACCAATATTTATAGGTCTATTATTGATTGCAATATTTACTCACCCTAATAGTGGAATGACTATAAAGGAAGGATTTCAGGAAAATTCCTTGAATTAAACAGATTGTAAACTCTGTCCAAATTTAACAGGACTGCCTCTCCCTGAGGCATACAAAAGGCTTCAACATTATGAAATCTCTGGAAAACCCAACACTAGGAATTCCAAGGAGATGTCAGAATATATACAGGGAATACAGATACAAGATGGGTCATATAGAATTCCAGGGAAATTAATAGTTTTGCCCCCCTTATCATACACAGGAATATATGAAAAAGATGGTGAGAAAATAGTTAGTACAGGTGACCGATATGTGAACTCCAACAACCTTAGTTTCATGGGAAAGAATAACAAAATCACAGAAACCGTGGTTTCTACCAACAAGGCCTGAAAGAAAAATTGGTTATTGTAAGAGTTAACGGATGGGTGGACAAGCATAAAGACCCTCACTATAGATTGTTTAGGAAGTATATCCAAAAACATTACTTACACAAAAAATATAAAAAACTTTCCACTAAATGAATTGCTTAATTAATAACTTTAAATAAATCAATAATTTTACAATGCAGCAACAAACTAGGTAGTAGACAGGTTGAGGTCATCATGGCCTGAGCAGGGATAAAAATTAACTACATGATCAAACTTGTAATCACATGATTAAAACTTGTAACCACATGAATTATATGATTGATGATGAAAATTGTACACTTTTGTAACCAAGGAAATGATCTTAGCTTGCTTGCTTGCTTGAAACATACGATTCTGAGACTATAAAAATAAATCCAAGCAGCTGACAGTCAGTCATCTTGCTCCTGCCTTTACCCCTGTGTTGACTCAACTCATTTCACTGACTCTATCCCTCCTGTCAGGTTCCAAGGACCCCGCGGAGGCTGGACCCCTGCAAGGAGCTATACATATTTCCTGTACATCTTTCATATATTTATTAGTTTGTGTTTTTTACCTCACTGAATTAAATATTCCAAAAGGGCAGGGATTGTCTTATCAAAACTATGTTTCTCTTTCATACACCCAACACAATGCTCTACCCATAGAAGACACTTCATAAATGCTTACTGAATGAATGAAAAAATACAACACCGAAATGTGAAACATTTTTGGACACCTGACCTTGCTTTCCATCCTTCACAATCTTAACCTGGTAATTGAAATCCTCTACTCCCTTGTCCTATTTCTTAATTCTGCCTTCCCAAATCCCAGCTACCTCTGCCTTCTTTGCTCCTACTCCAGAGCTGCTAAAAACCTCTGGAGAAGGTCATACAATCACAAGGCTGGGTTTCCTGATAATTTATGTGATCTAATCTCAGAGAGGATCTCACAGCTACAGGGTAATCTTTTAATTCTTTCCCGATTGACTATCATACTTTCCATCCAAGTGATTCTAAATCTCTTCATTTCTTCTCCAACCCTGCCATGACCCACAAGGGTTCTACTTCTATGACATGAACTAGGAAATACTTTAAATTGATAACAATCTGGTATCATTCCTTCTTATCTAGACTTTACTCCTAATTTGGACCCCAATTTGATAATTTCTCCCCACTTGGTTCTTTCTCAGGTCACCATCTCTGCTGGTCATACTGTCTTTTCTTCCCCATCCCAAGCCCTTGGTGAATTAGTTCAATTCAGTTCTATTCTCTATTACAATCTGAATCTCTTAACCTGCCATATCTTGCCAAACTCCAATCTTGAAATACTCCCAGCATTTGATTCCTTTACTTTTATTCACATCTGACAGAAGACAACTGGTGAAACTCAGGGAACTGCTTTGATCAGACTCATTACTAATTTATGTTCCATAATCTTAATTGGTTCCTCCCTACAGCAGTAAACTTTTTTTTTGGCAAGGCATTGGGGTTAAGTGACTTGCCAAAGGTCACACAATCAAGTAAGTATTTAGTGTCTGAGGTTGAATTTGAACTCAAATCCTCCTGAGTCCAGGGCTGGTACTTTATCCATTTCACCACTCAGCTGCCCCTGCAGTAAACTTTTCACATATCCTTAATCTGTTTGCTATCCATTCACCAGAGCAGTTATTCCAAAACTTTCTAACCCTCCTTAAACCTCTCACCATACTTCTACCCACTTTCTCAATGGAAGACCTCAATTCATATTTATTTTTTTAAAAAAAACATTTATTTAAGGCAATGGGGTTAAGAGTGACTTGCCCAAGGTCACACAGCTAGGCAATTATTAAATATCTGAGGTCAGATTTGAACTCAAGTCCTCCTGACTCCAGGGCCAGTGTTTTATTCACTGCACCACTTAGCTGCCCCTTCAATTCATATTTCAATGGGAAAAAAGGCCATTCTATGAAATCCCCCTTTTCTTCTCTACTCCTTTCTCACATCAGTTAGAAGTATTTCCACATTTTCTTCTTTACTATCTTACATGACAAGGTGGTCCTTCTATTTCCCCACTATATATATATACATACATCCTTGCTCTCATCTCATCCTATCTTCTGTAGCACCTTGCCCACATTATTATGCCCACTTTCTCTAATATTCATTCTCTTCCTATCAAGTGGTTGCTATCTACAAACATACTTGACATCTCCTTCATCTTTTGAGGGGGGAAAAAAAGCCCTCACTTGATCAACCTATTCCTGCTAATTCTCACCCTATATCTTTTCTCAGTTAAATTTCTTGAGAAAGCCAATCACGTTACATGCATCTACTTCCTCCTCTTCTTTCCTCTAGCTTTTAAACCCAAATCAAACTTGGTTCCTATCTCACCATTCAGCAGAAACTGTGTCTCTAAACTTAATCACCAAATCTTTTTTTTGCAATTAAGCCTCTTTGTTAATACTCATCCTTCCTGACTGCTTTACTTTGGCACTGTTGATCACCTAGTTCCTCTCTTTTCTCTAAGTTTTCATGACACAACTCTCTACTTCTTGACCTTCTACCAGTCTCATCATTCCTTCTCAGTCTCCTTGGTTGAATCTTTAGCCAAGTCATAATCACTAACTGTGGGTATGTCCCAAGGCTCCTTCTTGGACCCTCTTTCTTTTCTTCATGTTTTCTCAGTTGGTAATATCATTGATAAAGACATACACACATATTCCAGTTAATAGTGTGTCACTGAAACTAAACAGATGTGTGTGTGCGTGCAATATATAAATACACTGCCTTAATCTTTTTCATATATATACAAATATATAAGTATACATATATGCCACATTATTAACTGACTTTTGGTCATTTGGCTATCCTGTAGATATTGCAAACTCAAAATATCCAAAACAGATCTTGTTATCTAACTCCCAAAATCTCCCTTCTTCACAATTTTCCTTTTGCTTTAGAGGGTACCACCATCTTGCCAGATGCTTAGGTTCCCAATCTCAATATCATCCTCAACTCCTCACTCACATGCACCCACTTAGTCAATATGTTGTCAAATCTTATCATTTCTATTTCCTTGAATACCCCATTTTTCCCACTCAACTGGTACATTCCCTCATCACCAATCTCTTGCAGGTTCCTTCCCTCTAAGATAAATTCTTGGTTCTCCAAGTGGGTGGAGATAGTGGGTCCTTGGATCTCACTGGGACCACAGGTATATTTTAAGGGGTCTGTGAATTTGGACTGGGAAAAAAATTACATCTTCACTGTCATGAATCACTAACTAAAATTTAATATTTCCTTCATTTATGACTATTGCTAACAAAACATTTTCTGAAAAGGGATTCATAGGCTGCCAAAGAGACCCATAACACAAAAAGGTTGACAATTACATCTCTATGTTGTCTATCCCTGGAAGATGAGTTTCTAGAGCAGGGAAACTTTGGACCTCTTTTTTGATATTTTCAACACTAAAATATAGTCAGAACTCAATGTTAACTGACTGATCTACTTCACTGAGAAAATAGAGACCATCTGTAATGATTGTCTATGTGTCTACTAACCACCTCAGAACTCTTCTGTATCATCTTCATTCTCTCCTTTTCTCCAGTATCTAAAGAAGAGATGGCCCTTCTGACTGAGGTCAAATCCTCCCCTGGTGCTCCTGATCTTTAATGGAAATAGGAGTTAATTGATCATCAGCTTTAATTAAGCACCTATTATAAGCACAAGTCTATAGAGAGAAAATCCTGGGTACAAATCTAACTTTAATAATTGCTGCTAACAACCTCTAGGGTCCCTGTAGTCACATTATTTAAAGTTTAAATGGTAACATGTATAGGTCCTCACGAAAACAGAGAATAAAAAGATATTTTATATTATAGGAAAGAGATATGGCAGAAATGATCATTTCCCACATACAAAAAAAGTGATAAAGAATGTAGAATACTCATAGAGTATATGCATTGACAGAATGACTAAAAACAGTATTCAGTCACTTTATCTACAATTATTGCTACAATATGCTAGGAGGCTGATACTTCATCTGAAAATGAACTGGTTTGTAGACCTGATGATGAGCTATTTTACATTTGACCTTTATTCTGCATTGTCTCCCTTAAAAATTTCATGGTTCTACTATTGTTCTATTAGAAACCAGGAAGAATGAGAATTCAGGGAAACCTGGAAGGATTTTCATGAACTGATGCTGAGAAAAATGAGCAGAACCAGAAGCACATTGATCAACCTTAATGGACTTGCTCATTCCATCAGTGCAACAATCAGGCACAATTTTGGGGTATCTGTGATGAAGAATACCATCTGTATCCAGAGAAAGAACTATGGAGTTTGAACAAAGACCAAAGACTATTACTTTTAATTTAAAAAAATGTTATCTTATTATGTAATTTTGTTATCTCTTATACTTTATTTTTCTTCCTTAAAGATATGATTTCTTTCTCATCATATTCAACTTAGATCAATGTATACCATGGAAACAATGTAAAGACTAACAGACTACCTTCTGTGGGGGGTGGGGGGGAGGAAAGCTAGATTGGGGGGAAATCATAAAATTCTAAATAAATAAATTTATTTTTTTTAAAAATTCATGGTTCTGACAAGCCAGTCTGGAAGCTTGGGCTCTTCCTCTTGTTAGAGGTTGTTTTCTCAATATTCTCTAGCAGTCAACTCCTCCTTGCACCCAGAACCTCCAGAATTTTCAAATTCAGATTACCTCCAAGTCATAACATTCCTCTCCAGATGTTCCCTTACTTACTCCAGAATGAAAATACTAATCAGAAAAGGCAACCAGGGGCCAGGGAAGAGGTTTGATTAGCTGCCTACTTTGCATGTGGAAGCTGCCATGGGGTGGGAGGAAAAGCCACTACCAATCAATCTCCCACTCCCATTTCATCACCTCTGATTTAATGACATGGGAAAGTTGAAATAAGAGAGCAAGCTGAAAACAGTTCCACTAGTCCTGTCACTGTAGGAAACCCAAAAGAAGAGGGGGCCAATGGGAGTGTATTCTGTCACAGAAAAACTGCGGGTCCTTTTGGAGATAAATCACTACAAAGTTGCACACAGGTAGGAATTTTATTACTCCCTAAAGGGACTAAGTACCAAGCCACACATGTAGTCTATTGGAAGTGGGTAGGGAGTATCTGAACATACTCTGTATAAAATAAACTTCAGAAAATAAATAGAAGACACAGCTCTGCCTTTAGGAGATTATAATCTATCTAGAAGGCTAGATGGCTAAATGGATAGAATGTAGGACTTCACTTTAGAATGACCTGAGTATGAATCTTGCCTTGGGCACTTGCTAGCTCTATGACCTTGGGCAAATCATTAAACTTCTCTGTACCTCAGTTTCATCATTTGTAAAATGGAAATAATAATAGCATTTATCTTATAGAGTTATTGTGAGGATAAAATTAATTAACATGTAAAGCACTTTAAAAACCTCCAAGTAGGGGTGGCTAGGTGGCGCAGTGGATAAAGCACCGGCCCTGGAGTGAGGAATACCTGGGTTCAAATTAGGTCTCAGACACTTGATAATTACCTAGCTGTGTGGCCTTGGGCAAGCTACTTAACCCCATTTGCCTTGCAAAAAACCTGAAAAACAAAAACAAAAACAAATCTCAAAGTAGGGACAGCTAGGTGGAGCAGTGGATAGAGCACTGACCCTGGAGTCAGGAGGACCTGAGTTCAAATTTGACCTCAAACACTTAATAATTACCTAGCTGTGTGGCCTTGGGCAAGCCACTTAACCCCATTTGCCTTGCAAAAACCTAAAAAAACAAAATTAAATAAATAAAAACATCAAAGTGCTATATGCTTGCTATTTATTATCATAATTATTAATGCATCCCATTAGTGGTAAGATAACAAAAATTGAGAGTGATTTAAAGCTAGGTGACTATTCAAAGTCTCTCTTCCCCAAATCTAGGTTATGCATAATAGCTCTGGAATTACAGATCTTGTCTTTCAGTAACAAATCAGGACAGAAACTCTCAAAATCATCTTAAAATCAACACTGCATTTTTGTCCAAATTGAAGCACTCCTATTCCCATAACCTAACTAGGCATGTGGGTAAAAAAGGGATTTACAGGAAGCAGACCAAATAATAATTCTTCATATTATACATGCCTTTGCAACAATCCTGGGTTAAAAAGCTCAAGTATTCTTATAACCATTTTACAACAAAGGAAACAGACTCAGAAAAGTTAAGTGACTCACCCAAAGTCAATTAGTAAGTAACATCAGGGAAAGGGTTTGGATCCCCAAGTTCTTCTGGTTCAAATTCTCATCTGTCCTGCCATGCCATTTGGCAATGTTGTTTCAAAAAGTCTGACCTACTTCCATTCCCAGAATTACTAAAATGGGGAGGGTGAGTGAGTGGGTGTCAAAGAAGGTGGCTTTCTGAGCTCAAGTCTTTCCCCCCCCACCTCCCTCTCTCTGCAAATGATGTAAGTGCTTCAGTGTTTGTTAGTCTAGTTTCTTTCTATTGCCAGTGGAAGAAGTGAGCCCATCACAGGTCTGTGTTTTGTCTTGGAAATTCAAGAACACAAAACAGTTGCTCTGAGTAAGGAGGAGGTTGGCATTTTTCATTCAGTGACTCAGGAAGCTAATAGTTCCAGATCCCCTTCACTGCCTTGGAAACAGGATATGCAGGCTAGATGGAAGAAATGTTGCTGAACTTACAGGATTTAAAGTCTGCCTCACTTGTCTTATGGGGGGAGTTAGTACAAAACATCTTAGATGGGTATCCAATCCTACTGTCTTATTTTTAAAATTTTATTATTTTTATTTTTCCCCAGTTTTATATACAAAAACAATTCTTAACATTCATTTTAACATTCAAATTCTCTCCCTTCCTTCCTCTCCCCTTTCCCCCATTGAAAAAGCAAGCAATTTGATATAGTTTATAACTATCCTAACCTATTTTAGAAGTAGAGAAGTACAGCCTCAGAGAAATGGAGTGATTTACCCAAAGTTAAGGAGAAGAGTATTTGAACCCTCATTCCAACACTTTTCCTACTATCTTCTGAAGGTAATTAGATTATCACCCTCATTTTTATAAATGAGGAAACATCCAAAATGCTCAAAAAATTTGCCCAAGAACTACTATACCCAGAAAGCAAAACCAGGAGCTCAAATTCCAAATTCCACACCCTTTCCACTTTACCATACTGTCTCTTTAATATTACTCATTGAGAAGATTTTATTTTAAAACTTATTTGTTGTTGTTTTCAGTTGTGTCTGACTCGTCATAACCCTTTTTGGGGTTTTCTTGACAAAGATACTAAAGTGGTCTACCAGTTACTTCTCCGGTTCACTTTACAGATGAAGAAACTGAGACAAACAGGGTGAAGTGACTTGCCTGGGGTCACACAGTTGGTAATTATTTTTAAACCCTATTTTCCCACATGAAACTAGAAGATTTACACTGATATCTCTGACCATGGTGGTATTCCGATACTTCAAGGACCTGTAATTTTATCACTTTGAGCACTCCCTCTTCTGATACTTATCACAACCCCTCCAAGTCCTGACAGATATTCTTCATGAGATATTGTGGTTGAAAAATGTATAATCTTGTGGTCCACCAAGTGATGAGTCTCTTCAGTCTTAGCTAAGCTGGCATTGACAGAAAGTCTTCCACCAGGCCTCTCTCAGAGTCTTCCCAAAATGAATCCAACTTATCAGACTTTAGGCTCCTGGACTCCACCTTCCAAAGCCCAGAGTTCCCACCATACCCTTAAGCAGTCATTGGAGCAGAATATGAATCTTCCTGACAATAAAGGAAATCAAAATTGAAGAGACAAGGACCTATGAATTAGCATTAATGTCTTCCTGCCTCTCATAGAACATAACAGCCCAGTGCCTGATCTCACAAGGAATTTTGTTTTTTTAGTTCAGGTACATCTGACACTCTGTGAACCTTTTTTAAGTTCTTCTTGGCAAAGATACTGGAGTGGTTTGCCATTTCCTTCTCCAGCTCATTTTATAGATGAGTAAACTAAGGCAAACAGGATTAAGTGACTTGTCTGAATCACACAGTAAGAGACTGAATTTGAACTCAGGTCTTTCTGACTCTAGGTCTGGTGCTCTATCTATTGTGTCACCAGCTGATTCCTCATAAGTAATGCATCCTTCCAAAGAAAGGTCATTCATTTATCTAATATATTTTCATCTATAATTTCCCATGTGCTAAGTAATTGTAATAGAATACAAAAAAGAGACTATAAAGACATAGTCCAGGCCTTCATGGAGTTTCTATTGCTAATGAGAAATATATATATATATATATATATACACACACACATATGTATGTATAGTGATGTGTGTGCATGTGTGTTTATGTACATATATGTATTGTATGTGTTCATGTATGTGTAGATAGGTGAGAGATAGAAAGAAGGATGGATGGGTAGATAGGCTGGTTCTTATCCTTTGTTATTGAAGGCAATTAAAAATGACACCACTATGTTAGAAACAAGTTATAGTGTGACTGACTGTGGCTGATCTGACCAATATAAACTCAGATTGCTCTACCAAAGGGTGGGTACAATTAATCCATATGAACACCTGGAGTGGGTACACTAAATTTATGCATCTCGTGTTTCCTTTGAACTGCTTCAATTCTGCCTTCCTCATAGATTGCAGCACCTTCTCTGATGAGGGCATACCATACTGGGTGGTCTCTGTGCCAGTGCCTCCCATGCTGCACAATCTATTCCAAAGTTTTTAAGAGAGACCTTTGGGATGTCCCTGTATCACTTCTGACCTTGCTATATGTGCTTGCCCTATGTGAGTTCTTCATAAAATAGTCTTTTTTTGGTTAAACATATGTTAATCATTCAAACAATGTGGTCATCCCTATCATAGTTGTACTCTGTAGTCACATTTGGCAGGTTAGCTCAAGAAAGGACCCTGTTGGGCATCTTCTCCTACCAGGTGATCTTCAGAAACCTCCTTAAGCAATTTAAATGGAAGGATTCAGTTTCCTGACATGGTGCTGGTGGACTGTCCAGGTTTCACAGACATATAGCAATAAGGTCAGCACAACAGCTCTGTAGACCTTCAGTTTGGTAGTTAGGCTAATACCTCTTTTCTCCCACACTTTCTTTCAGAACCCCCCAAATACTGAGCTAGCTCTGGCAATGTGTGTGTGTGTCAACCTCAGTGTCAGTGTGTCCCTCCTTGAAAAGGACACTGCCAAGGTAAGTGTACTTGTCTACAATGCTCAAAATTTCTCCCTTGGTTATAATCAATGGTTGCACATATGGATGGTGGGGAGCTGGCTGATGGAGCACTTGTGTTTTCTTGGTGTTAATTGTGAGACCAAAATTAGCAGAAGCAGCCAAGAATTGATACATACTTTGTTGCATCTCTCTCCCTCCACTTTGGTATTGGCTTGCAGCCTTTCAAGTTGAAGAATTAACCATCAGTGCAATAGATCACACACACACACACACACACAGACTCATATATACATATGTGCATATATATGTGTGAATACACATATACACACACATACACATATGGTTTTCAAGACTGTTAAAGGGTCTTGAACTAAATAAATTCTAGAGCCACTGAATAATGAATGCCAACTTTCTCCCTGCTTAAAATGGCTTTTTTATGTTCTTGAATTTATAAGACAAAACAAATCTGTGTGTATACACACACACATACACACACACACACATATATAATACATGGGTAATGCACATACATAGCATGTAACTATAACACAAACCTTTACAAATAACATGTACATTGCATGTTTACACATGTAAAACATGCATGTTTATATATACTGCATAATTTGTAGTATACATATAAATATGCATGCATATCATACCTGTGCAAAGAATAATACACCCATATGTGTACATGTTCATGTATATACAAACACAAAATTTGTTCAAACACCTATTCCTCCAGGTAGATCTAAACAGCAAAAGACTGTGCTTGCCTATGGGAAGTATGCAAAAGCATTAGAAATCAGGAGCCCTGAGTCCTTGTTCTGGCTTGTAGCAACTACAGTCAGTGCATAATTTAGCTTATCTATAGAATAAAAGGTTTAGTGATGATTTCTAAAAGTCTTATCCAGCTCTAACATCTCTGTATACTTTTGTCAGACCTCTGATTTCAATGGTGTAGAGAACTTCCCTTAAGGAAACTCCCTCTACTAATGCTGATCTTAGCAACTATTTTCCATCTCAGTCTTAGAAAGCTGCCTGGGAATAACTTTGAAAAACTAAGAACTCTTTTTTTTACATTTTTTTATTAGTTCCTTTGATATTCTTGACTTATTGACTTTCAAATGAATTGTTACTATTTTTCTAAGTCAGTAAAATAACTTTTGGTAATTGGGATGGTGCTGAATGTATAAATTAGTTTAGATAAAATCATTTTTATTATATTGGTCCTGTCTACCAATGAACAATTAATATTTCTCCAATTATTTCAATATGATTTTATTTGTATAAAAAGTTTTTTAAAATAAATTTGTTTAAATAGTTCCTGGGTTTATTTTGGCAGGTGTATTCCCAGGTATTTTTTACTGTCTAGAACTATTTTAAATTGTAGCCATCTCTAGTGCAAGGGTGAAGGCAATGAAAAGAAATCTACATGATAACTTCCCTACATATTTAAAAGGAATAGCAAGTTGCACATTATGGATCTGCTATTTCATGTATAAATATCAGTCAATTAGTTTAAAAAAAAGAAAAATTAAGAACTCTGATTAGATGACCAATTATTATTCCAGAGGATCCATGCTAAAGCATACTGCTCATCCTCTGACAGAAATGAATAGTTTTATATTACAAATTAATATGTATATATTTTTGGACATGACCAATGAAGTTTATTTAGGTTTTTTTTTTTTGGCTTGATTGGGCATATTTGTTCAAAATAATATTTTTTATAATGGGAGTCAGCAGGATGGAGAGAAAATAGATATTTGTTAATTTAAAAAATTAAAATTATTTTTAAAAGTTTCCTAAAACCTAAGACATTAAGTGGGCCAGAGCTTGTACATACAAATGACATTAGGACTTCAATCTAAATCTTGACTTTAGGATCAGCTCTCTATCCACTATTCCAACTTGTCTCTTAAATATCTGCAAATACTAGTTAATAAATGTTTGTGAAATAGGACCATAGTAGAACTAAGCTACTTGAAGTTGATTGTTCTATTCTTGCACCTTTATTCCCTTAGCTTTAGCTTCACAGCACTTAATAAATGTTTGTTGTTGAATTGAATTAAAGTCTGTGTGCAAAGTCATCAGCCACACTCTCTCCTCCCTATCATTTTTGTAGGTAGAAAGAAGCTAACCTGGGACTTGGGTCCTATTTCTTGGTATCTATTCCATTTGATAGAAATCAGTTCCAACCACCAGCAACTGAGATAGAGAATTCCTCCTCCACACCCACACCCACACCCACACCCAGCCTTTAACTCTGAAAGGAAGCTAATAGTAAGGATGTTTGTAAGTCATTACTTACAAGGAGATATTTCATAATTATTGATACATATTCATCAGATGGTTCTATAACAGGATATCCAGGAGAAAAACATGAGGAAATTTTATTTCTATTTTTCCTCTGTGTGTCTGAATGCTTCTATTCTTTTGTCATAATAGAGGCCAGTTTCTAGACTGCAGTGATAACAGCTGACTCACTATGATACCGTTTCACCCCATTCAGGATTCAAAGGCAGTGACTCTTTTAGTTACTTAAATCAAGTTATGCCCAACCCTGTTCCGATGGTTTTCTCTTTGGCTCAGTAAATCTTTTCTCAAACAGCTGAGAGACCTAGACCACAGCAGTTCAAATTTAAATAGATTTGCTGAACTCTGAGCTGCAGGAAGAGGGAAATCACTCTGCATTTGGTTCTCTATGTGACTTCCTTTGCTCCCTACCCCAGACCTCAAAGTCTTCAGCACTAGAAGAAAAGTAAATAGAACCACTACCAAACACTTACTAATCTGAGAATAAACAACAAGCCTTAATTAATGCTACATCAGCAGTCTAATAAACCAAGTTTTGTCTACTTCTTCTAGCCAATATGCCTTTTACCTGAGGTGGTAACTAGTAGTGAAAAACTAAGACAAAGGCTAATTTAGAGGTCAATCCTCCATTAACTGGATATTTCAGGATTTGGAATATTCAGGATTAGGGAAAAGGGAAAGAAAGCTAAAATTTCTACAAAATTTATGCAGACATATATACAAGCAACTAGAAATGTTGTTATTATTTAGTCATGTTCTACTCTTCTTGACCCCATGACCCCATGAACCACATATGTCAATTCTGTCTTTGGGGGTCTTCTAGGAAAAGATCCTGGAATGGTTTGCCAGTTCCTTCTCCAGTGGATTAAGACAAGTAGAGTTTAAGTGAATTGCCCAGTCACACAACTAGTAAGTATAAGACATAGTTACATACACACAGTTACGTTCTCAATTTTTCTGTGCTCTAGCAGCTTCTTTTATTAATGAATTCATCACATCTATACTAATTACAAAAAATTTAAAGTTATATTCCCGTACGTAGTCAGGCTTGTAAAACTTGCTTGGGGGGGGGTGGGGGGTGCGGCTAGGTGGAGCAGTAGATAGAGCACGGGCCCTGGAGCCAGGAGTATCTGAGTTCAAATGCGGGCTCAGATACTTAATAATTACCTAGCTGTGTGACCTTGAGCAAGTCACTTAATTCCATTTGCTTTGCAAAAAAAACTTGCTTGGAGCAATTTATCAATATAATTATGGACAAATATAATATTCCTTGAAAAATCCAGGTACTTGAATCAAAGTTGTATATATATATATATATGGTAGATGAAAAGAGGATAAGGATTCATGGCCAGAATAATTAATTTTTTTTCATTTAAAAAAATCAAAGATTTTATTAGTTGTGTGACCATGGACAAATCATTTATAACTTTTATATACTTCAGTTTCCTTATATGTTTAAAAAGGGGGGGAGGGGAGCACAGTAATAATGGAGCTTACCTCCCAGGGTTGTTGGAGGATAAAATGAGCTGGTATTTATAAAGTGCCTGGCAAACAGTAATTGTTATTTAAATGTTTATTCTCTCCTTGTCCATTCTTTCTCATTCAATTTTCCTGATATGGTCATCTACACCAGTATGTGTTCCATTTTCCTGGTTCTCCTTTTTCTTTGTTGTATTTCATAAAGATCTTTTCAGATTTATAGTATATTACATTATAGAATATACATTTACAATATTATAACATATTATAATATTCTATTACATGAATATAATAATTTAACTATTTTTCCATTACTAGTTAAGTTGATTCTTAGGTACTTTTTGTTGCTCTTCTATGTGATTATAGGTTATTGTTTGTCCTTCATTCTCTAAGAGGACCAGCATGAGGTTGATATCATGACTTGAAGACTGAATTGTATTGGCAGGGCTGTGCCAAGTCATCAGCCTCACTCTCTCCTCCAGAGTCCAGTAGCAACATATAGGTCAGAACAACTAGCAGTGACCTGGATTCAGTGAGAGACCTTGGCCTTTTTAAGTTAAAGCCTTTCCCAGGTCTCAGTTTGTATGAGATAATGCTCATTCAATGATTAAGGGCTAAGTAAGAACTGAGACAAAAAGATGGCCTAGTTTACTATCACAAAAGAATCAATGTGGGAGAGGAAGACCCCTCCCCTTTAAAGTCTGTTATTACTTATAAAACCCCTCTGACCCTCTTTGTGGTGAGAACTTTTTCATTTTTTGTTGTAAATAAGACTTTCGAGGTACAATGTCCACAATAGAATTATTGGGTCAATTCTTCATTTTGCATCTGTGTATAGACTAACCTCTTTGAGTACGACTGTTGTTACACAAGGTCAAACAGTTTCAATACTAGCTGTGACAATGTGTTCTGGTTCTGTTTATTTTCTAGCAAATGGTTCAAATACCATCTAGGTGAAATCAAGTTGTACCAGATTACTAAATCTTTTCCCCCCAAAGGCTAAAAGCATGACTCCTTCACCCTTCCCTCACTGCACCCCCCCACCCAGTTGCTAAAACAGGAAAGCTGGCTGTAATTATACTAGAAGAGAGTATTCCTAAAACTTCTCAATACGATTTTCATCATTTATCTTCGGCCTCCCCTTCCTCTTTTTTTTGTTGCTAATACCTTCAGAGCATTCATTTTTCTTACTGATTAGCATAGCCACATGTTTTGGGAGTTAATGACGTCATTCAATAACATTAAGAAAGAAGAGAACAACTTCCAAATGCATCATACTAGGTAGTAACTGAATATATAAATATCATGACAAAGCCATGACTAGGCAAGAGAAAACTTTTCCCCCCCTTTAGTTTCCTGATAAGTCGACAATTCAGCCAGGGTTCATTACACTATTGGGAAAGCCTTGGAAACAAGTTTCATATAATTCTTCCAACAGCCCATCCCAGTTACAACATAAAGTGAAGGATATTTAATATCAACTAAGATTTGGAAGATAGATGAACAATTTCTGACTTCTTTAGTTTCTTGAGTTTAACTTGGACAGGTAGGGAAATAGTTTAATATATTCCCAATGCTTCAAAGATGTTCTCAGATTTATACCCTGGCAGTGACTCAGATATTTGTATAAAAACAGTTTTCTAGTGCTTATGGCATAATGATAGCAAGGGACATTTTTCTAGCACTATATTTAAATGTTGTGTACATGTTTATAATATCTCATTTTAGACCCACAATGACCCTGTGATATACAGATTTTTTTTTTTAAATGAGAAAACCAAGGCTCAGTGACTAAGCTGGTCAGTGGTAGGATTTGAATTTAAATTTCTCTTATAATGTGAGACCATGGAAAAAGTAATTCATTTGGAGTTACAGGACTTGGATCCAAATACTAACTCTTCACTTACTGTGTGACCTTGAGTGAGTCTCACAACTCTGTGGGCTTCATTTGTAAAATGAGAGGGATAGATTAAAAAGATCTTGAAAGTCTCTTCCATTTCTAATAAATCTATGCTTTTATGATTCATGGTCCAGATCCAGGATGCTACCCAAGACATCATAGGGAGTTGGTCTTGGATTCAGGTAGACCTAAATTTGAATCTTGGCTGTGATTTGGTAGCTGTTTCACCCTGAGCACTCCTCTCATTTATTTACCTCTCTGTTTCCTCATCTTAAGACAGGGTTGATGATTTTTGTACTAGCTCTTAATTCACTAGGATGGTGAGAGGAAGGTGCCTCAAAACAAACCCTTAAAATACCATCCTAAGGAGAGCAGAGGTAATGTTGGTCATTATTACAAAAACAAAAACCCCTTTTTCAATGGTTATCCTAAAGTTGCTCTTTTCAGAGTAAAGCTTTCTGTATAGATCACTAGAGCCTTCCTGTGCAATTCTGAGGCAAAGTCTTAATCAGTCTGTCTAGCCCAAGCTTGTGCAACCTCTGTGTGGATGGAAAAATTATGAGGTTCAACAGTCTTCACACCCCTTTTTTGGGTGGCCTCTTTTCTAAAGAATTAAACAATGAAAGAGAGACAGAGACAGAAGAGACAGAAACAGATATAGATATAGAATAGATATAGAAATATAGATATAGAAACAGATATAGAATAAGAGAAGAGAAAGAAACAGAGACAGAAGAGACAGGAACACATATAGAATAGATATATAGATATAGAAATATAGATAGATATAGAAACAGATATAGAATAAGAGAAGAAAAAGAAACAGACAGAAGAGACAGAAACACATATAGAATAGATATATAGATAGATATAGAAACATAGATATAGAAAGATATAGAATAAGAGAAGAGATAGAAACAGAGACAGAAGAGACAGAAACACATATAGAATAGATATATATAGAAATTATAGATAGATATAGAAACAGATATAGAATAAGAGAAGAGATAGAAACAGAGACAGAAACAGATATAGAATATATAGATATAGAAATTATAGCTAGATATAGAAACAGATATAAAATAAGAGAAGAGAAAAACAGAAACAGACAAGAGACAGAAACAGATATAGATATAGAAATATAGATAGATATAGAATAAGAGAAAAGATAGAAACAGACAGAAACAGATATAGAATAGGTATATAGATAGATATAGAAATATAGATAGATATAGAAACAGAACAAGAGAAGAGAAACAGAGACAGAGGAAAGGATAGAAACAGAGGCAGAGAGATAGAGATAGAGACAAAGAAAAATAGACACAGAGACAGAGACAGAAACAGGGATTCTCCAAGTGATCAAGCTGTTGCTTCTTCCTGCAAAGGGAAACCAACGGACGTAAAGCGAGTTTTGGCCCCTTTTCCTTTGCTCTTCTTCTAAAATGGCCCGAGTTACAACCCGGCACTGGTCACAGCAGGAGGCTCTGGGCACCAAGGAGGCTTGCCCTGATTCCGGAGCTCGTCGGAGAGCCTACCCCGTCCCCACCAAGCCCACAAGACTCAGCCTCCTCCTTGGTCGGGGACGAAATCCTCGCCGGTGGCCCTGGCTCTAGTTACCTTGCTCTCTCCCCGCACCCCCACACTTTCCTTCCCCTTCTCCCTCCTCTGGCCAGTAGAGGGCACCTAGGTTTAACACCTTCTGGGCTCGGCTCTTTTAAAAAAAAAAATGTTTCCATCCTCTTTCAGAGATTTTTTTCCCTCCCCAGTGATACTTTTTACTTGGAGTCGGAGGTGTAAGATAAGAGTTGCCCCTCACAGACAACTGAGGAAGACTTCCTGCTAAAGGAAATAGAAGCGAGGGGGATGGTCGGGGACAGTGGCCAACCTTAGGGAGAGGGGGTCCGGGCGCTCCCCTGGTCCTGGGGGACGAGCCTTCGCCTGTGGGGCGGCCACAGAGCACAGAAACAAGAGGAGCCACCATTTTGCAGAATTCTAGGACGTCTCACAAGAGGGAGTGTGGAATCCAGAAGGATACCCGGGGTCCCCCCTAACTGCAAAACAAATACAACCCTAATTCCCTGATAAAAATTGATTGTCCTTTCCTCTGCCCCTGATTCTTATGGACTCTTCTCGCATGCATTGATTGATATTCCACATCTGCCATCCAACAAAATGGTGGGGCTCATTGTAGCAGATGTCACAAAGAAACAAATTTAGGCGTGGTCCTCACTCTTCCTGTCCTGCCTTATGGATTCGCTTTTCTTCAAAAATTCCTTCCAAGAAATGCCCTTTTAATAAGTGCTTATTGATTAAATTACATTTTTTTCATATCCAATCATCCTACAGCAAAGAAGAGATCAGGACTGACTTTTCCTATGAAAAAAAGGGGGGGAGTAGATGGTCTAAACTGGAGTAAAAATTCTCCTGCTGTCTTTCTACAGTACTTAGTTTACTATTTAAATATAGTTTGTATGTGATTTGTTTTTACTGTAGCTAGGAGATGATGTAGCAGAATTTCAATTCTTTTTTTTTCCACATTAAACAGGGTTATAAGATGATGGTCACTTATTTAAAGTTCCTTTGAAGTAGATGCTGATAATACTTCAAAATATTTTTGTTGGGTATCTATAACATCAATTCCCAATACTATTATAATGTGGAATTTATAGTCTTCAGTATGACCAACAATTCAATATATTCTATTAAATCCTTTAATCAGCCAAAAAGCATTTATTACATACCATTCCAGTAATTTTGCCAAAGAAACCCCAAACATATAAACCCTTACTATATTCCTCGGGTTACTATATATTTAGATTCTGGGAATACAAGTACACAGAATAAAGTAATCTCTGCTGACCTGAACTTATTCTATAATTCATCATAGAGAAGTACGCTGACTTTAGTGGCTAATGAGCCATCCTTGGTATGAGGTTCAAATTCTGCCTGACACATGCTAACCACATAATCACGGGCCAATCACTTAACCACTCAGTGCTGCTTTAGACAAATCTCTAACTCTATTACTTTCAAATGAGTCGTGCATCTGCGCAGTGAAGGGAGTTTCCTGAAACAATAAAATCACAGATCTAAACCCACTCCCCCCTCCCAACAGAAAATGCACTGTACATACTTTGTGGGTAAATTTAACCACCACCTTTGTCAAGGTTGGATTAGATAACCTCTGAGATCCCTTTGAAGTACAATTTTACGATTCTGTTGTCTCCTTATGATGTTCTTTCTCCCAGTTCCTGAATTATGGTAGAGGTGGTAGAGGTGGTGGTGGTAGCGGTAGTGGTGGTTGTTGTTGTTTTGAGTCACAGAATAGAACTACAAATAAAGAGAGTTTATATGCCATCTCCCTTTTATAATACTCGGTTTAAAAAATGAATGTAAAGGGGAAAGAGTGCAAGTCCCAAGTCTTTCTGAGCTTTAGTTTCTTCTGTTGTGAAAGAATGATAATAATATTCCTTATATCTATCTCATAGAATTGTTCTAAGAAAAAGAGCTTAATGAATTTTAACAGACAAATATATTAATTTTTTTTTGGTTTTGCAAGGAAATGGGGTTAAGTGACTTGCCCAAGTTCACACAATTATTAAGTATCAAGTATTTAAGGCAAGATTTGAATTCCAGTTCCCCTGACTTCAGGGCCAGTTTTCTATTCATTGCCACCCAACTACCCCATTTTGACATACCTAATAAAAAGCACTTTGACAATTTTACAAGAATTTATTAAGCAATTACTATGTGAATGGTTGACTATGCCAACCATTAGAAATACATAGACAAAAATAAAATGGTCTCTGACTTCAAGAACCTATAAGCAAGTACAGAGTTTGTGTAGAAACAGCCATTTTGCAAAAGAGTATTCAGTGTGTGTGAAAGAAAAGAGGCAAAAGATGGAAAGTAGTGTTTGCAGAATAGCAAGTATATCATTTTGACCAAAAGCAAGTTGGTGAGGAGGAATCAAGGTAGGCTGGGATCAGACAATAAAAGACTGAAAAAACCAGAGAAGTCTATACTTTATCATAGAGGCGACCAAAAATTAAGTCATCAATGTCCCTGCAGGCGGAATATAAAATCCTGTGATTAGGCAAAATCAGTTTTAGAGATAACTGAAAACTGCTTAAAAGAAGATAGAAACTAGAAGCAGGAAGCTAGTATAATAATCCTGGAAATGACCAGAATCTAAGTGGTAGCTCTCTATTTTATGCAGAGAGAAGGGGAAACATCCAAAACATGTAGAGGTAAAATGGATAAGATTTGTTATCTGGTGGAATAATAAAAGATGAGGAGACTGAAGAGTTAAGAATGACTCTGGGTGCCTGAAGGAATAATAAGTAGTTCATGCTCTGGAATTAAGAAAGTTAGGAAGAGGGCAGGACTTGGGGCAAGTGAGTTTAAAGAGCTTGAGTCCCATGGGACATTCAGTTGACAATGTCTTGTTGTTCAGTCATTTTTCAGTTGTGTTTGATGCTTTGTGACCCTGTTTGGGGTTTCTTTGGAAAAGATACTGGAGTGATTTGCCATTTCCTTCTCCAAATCATTTTATAGTTGATGAACTAAGGCAAACTAGATTAAGTGACTTACTCAGGGTCACACAGCTAGTTTGTGTCTGAGGTCAGATTTGAAATCAGGAAAAAAAAAGTCTTCCTGGCCTGCCACCTAGCTACCCCCAAAATAATATCTAACAGGTACCTAGTAACATGGAACTGGAATTCTCAAGACAGAGACTGATACTGGATTTGTGGATTTGGAAGTCACCTTCCTAACTAAACTCATGAGTGCTAATGAAATCACCAAGATAAGAGCATTCTGCACAGAGCTCTAAAGGACACAGACCTAGAGTTCAAGATTTGGAACACAATCTAACTTTGGGGACCAAAAGGCAATGTTGAGCTGATATTTGTATTTTTTCCACCTTCAAAATCAACTTTTCACTACTCCTGCTCCTAGTTGTCTTTCCTTGTTCCTCCATGCACACACAGAGAAATAACATTCTTTAGCATCTCCAATGTGTCAGACAGTGCAGGTAGATGACACAGTCAGGAAGACTCCTTTTCCTGAGTTCAAATCTGACCTCAAACACTTTCTAACTGTGTGACCAGGCCACTGCACCCTTTTTGTCTAGTTTCCTCATCTGTAAAATGAACTGGAGAAGGAAATGGCAAATCCCTCCAACATCAAAAGGGGTCACACATACTTGAAACAACTAAACAAGAACAATATGTATCAGGCATAGTGTGGAGCATTTTACAAATATTATCTCATTCAATCCTCATAACAACTCTGTAAGGGAGGTGCTATTATTATTATTTTACAATTAAGGAAATTGAGGCAGAGGTTAAGTGACTTGCTCAAGGATCACAAAGCTAGCAAATTTTTCAGACCAGATCTTAACTTAGGTTTTCCAGACTCCGGGTCCAGCACTCTATCCACTTTATACTAGCTGCCTAAGGTTTGAAGTATAACTCATACTTCCATCAAATAAAACTCCTTCTTTCTTCCCACTTGTGAATTTGGGGATTTATTTTGAATAGTCATCAAAGTACCCTACACAATTCTATGCTGTCTTCTCTCCCGAAAAGCAAGTCCATTTTCATGTAAGGGCTGGTACCTAATAAATGGGAAAAAGCATTTTTTTAAAATCACTTACCTAGCATTGCCTCTGACCAGCCATCCACTTTGCAAAAGGAAGCATTTCTTTGCACTTTGAAAGTAGGAAAATCATTT
This sequence comes from Macrotis lagotis, assembly GCF_037893015.1. Lineage (NCBI taxonomy): Eukaryota > Metazoa > Chordata > Mammalia > Peramelemorphia > Peramelidae > Macrotis > Macrotis lagotis. Next base: position 256,836,381 of record NC_133658.1, on the reverse strand, counting down.
TATTTTGAATAGTAAAATATTTGCAGAGATCCCAGCCAAGTACTAGTCTCAGAAAAAATACAGGTTTTTGTTTGACTAAGGTAGACTTAATGATACAAACACTAAAAATATCATTTGTTAGATTTGTATACTTATTCAAAGGTGTTAGCAGTTTTATTACTTCTGGTTACTATAATAACGTCTTACTTTTTTTTGGTGGGAAAGATCTTGAGTCAGAAAACCTAGATTCAAATCCCAGCTCTGACACTACTAGTACTATGACCATTTATTATAGTTGTCAGTCATTTTTCAGTTGTGTCCGATTCTTTGTGATCCTCATTTGGGGTTTTCTTGGCAAAGTTACTGGAGTGGTTTGCCATTTCCTTCTCCAACTCATTGGAGCTCCAACTCATGAGAAAAATGAGGCAAATGGGTAGAGTTCACACAACTAGACTGGATTTGAACTCAGAAAGAGAAGGTTAGGACTTCAGGTTAGGAGCACTATACACTATATAACCTAGCTGCATTCAAACTCTCCAGGAGGATGATAATATCCATGGATACAGCTAACTCTAACACTAAGCAGGTTTCCTACCATTTGAACTAATCCCTCATCTACAATAAGCAACATGAGCTATCAAACTTCTTTAAGTTTGAGTTTCCTCATCTGTAAAGCTTAAAATATGAGTATAAATGATACTTTACAAATTGTTTCCTTACAATAACCTTGTGTTTTGCACCTTATTACTCTTGGTTTTCTGGGGAACTCAGAATCTGAGCCTCAGGGAGGGCTTGGCTCACCTAAGTGCAGTCACATTAGTGGCAGTGCTGGTACTCAAACCAGTTGGTGTTCTCAATTCCAGTCCTGTGCTCTTTTCACTACACCATACTGTCTCTCATTTAATTTACTTCTATTCAGCAATGTGCAGAGCATTGGACTGATGCTGAGAATACAAACATAATTGAAATAGCCAAATGTGTATTGGTGTGAGGGGGGGAGGGAAGGGATTGGGAAAGGAATAAAGTTCATAAACATACAAATGTATACAAACAAAATGCCTTGGATGCTTCATAGGAAGCAATGCCATTTTTAGGAGCTAAAGCAAACAGTAGAATGGCAATTCCTATGCTCTCTTGGAAATAATTAAGTATTTACTGAGCAATCACTATATGCTTAGTCCTTTGCTTGGATCCTGCTTGGATCCAAATGCATAGATCCTGTCCTCATGGGACTTGCAATCTAGTTGCAGGAAAAAAAGGATAACAAACATGAAATATGTATCATATGATATACACTATTTTTTTTAAAAAAAAAGAGAAAGTACACTAGGGAACAAGGAAGTTTTCCTGGAGGCCCTGAAATTATACAATAACCTTGGCCCAGAAATACCAGGTTTCCAAAAACTAGGTTTGATCACTTACTAGTCTTCCCACACAATGTCTTTTTGGCTTTGTCCCCAGCCTGGGGTTTTGTTCTTGCATCATGAGAATTTGTGTTCTATCTCTAAGAGTCCCTTACCCTCTCCCATGCATGCAAGCACTTGGGATATCATAACACTCAATACTGATTTATTTAATCAGAATGAATAGATGCAAAAGACTCATACTTGAACCTATGATACCTTTGATCAGGTCAAATCTACTTGTGAGTCCTACTTTTTCCAGAACCTATATAGTCTTCCAAACCTATAGTGCTACCCTAGTTTTAAGAGTTTCGCACCTAACCAGGTAATCAGCAAAGATCACTTGAGAAAGGTTCCTTTTCCCTGGACTTACAAAATCCCTTTAATACAAAGTAACAATCAAAACCAGATTTGCTCCTCCATGTTATCTCTAACCCTTCCTGTCTCTCAATTCTGGATTTTCTTGGTCTAGGATATTACTGATATATTATTGCAATGGCCAAGAGAAACAACAACAATAAAAAGAAAAAACTTTTCTTGAGGCTCCTTGAAGTTATCTTCTCCAGTGAGTGCCTCCAGAGAACTAAATCCAAGGTTCTCCCCTCTGCACCTCCTCCCTCTGTTTCTTTGACTCTGCTCTTTTCAAGCCTAAGTCCCAGGATGTAGCTGAGTTGTATGACTTGACTGTGGATCAATAAATCATTCTTAATATGGTGTTAGAGAACCTTCAGCAAATTCACACTTTATCAAAGAACTAACTTGGTCAAGAGATTAACACCTAGTTAAGGAGAGAGAAATTGATGCCCTGGCATTCCCTAGGCATATAGCCTGCTCAGCCCCAAAGCCTCACTGCCACATTTATCCCAGATTTTTTCAAACATAAGGGATTCATTAATTGGTAACACTCATGGATAGCCTCCATGCCGAATGAAATTGTTCCTGTCATTTCCTCCTGTTACTCAACTTACAATGAAGTAATGAGAACTCTGGACAGTTTCCTCACTCTTGGCCAAGAAAAGAATAATCCAAGTAAATTCAGGAGCTGTTCTGAAGGGCCTCATGTTTGGAGATTATTAATCTTGGGTAAACTGCCCCTGGGACATTCTTATCTTGAGAGAAGAGTTCTTTGCTTATGAAATGGCCTCAAAGCAGAAACATTAGGAGCCACCATTTTGTCCAACTTTAAGATATCTGAGATAGGATATTTTTCTATCATGCTGCACTCTGGCGCCCTCTAAGTCTACTCCAGAGTCCAACCTATCTCTCCTCCCTCACAATTGTCACATTATGGGGCTACCCTGATCAGAATCACAACAATCTGGAAAGATCAGGAACAATAATAATAATAATAATAATAATAATAATAATAATAATAATAATAATAATGGCTAACATTTATATAGATTTAAGATTTGCAAAGTACTTTACAAATATTATTTCATTTGATAAAATTAAATTTTATGAAATAACTTCATTCTCCATGTCTATGCTCCTTATGATATTGCCCTTTTTGCAGTACCTAGAACAGGTCTTCTGATTGCTAGCCCAGTATATCTTTTATTTTGTCATTACTTTTCTGAAACTGAAGGGATGTTGTTAAATATTTAATAATCGACCCTCTGTGTCTGTATGATACTGTTGTAAGTTTAATCCACATTATTAACATTTTCTTCATGGCTTTCCTGTGTCTAAGCAATCAACAAAAAATAAATTAAGCCCTGATATGTAGATTTGACTATAAATGCTGATTCTGAAAATTCAACAGTTCACTCTCTTGAGTCAGTGGGAGTTGGCTCCAGTACACCTTGCCTGGAAACTTCTGGGGGGAAAATGAAAGACTAGAAGCACTTCATGGGTAAACTTTAATAGAATAATGATAGATACAAAACCTCTTTATAAAAACTTTCTACTATAGCTCTAAAAAAGATCTTCAAGGATCCATAGAAGTAATGGCCTCCATTGATGAGTTGAGTTTACCTACAAGTGGATATCAAAACTCATCTGTGCTTTCTCATTTTATGGGATTCATATTCTTGAACTTTTATAAATCTTCCATGGATAATCAACCCAGAATGCTAGTAGTCTTCCTTTAGGTATTTTAATATTTCCTAGATACTACTGTAACAGTCATAATGGGATTTCAGGAAAAAATATTCTGATAAAGGATGTTTACATTGAATCTAAAATAAAGGATTCAATAGATGATGAAGTCTCCCAGATATTCCTTTTTGCAGATGATGCAGAAAGGGCTCATTATCTCAAGACCCAGAATGGTACAGGACCCCTCAATGAGATTCAGGCTCTCTCACAGAGAACAACCTAACAAAATATATAGGGAAAATAAAATAGATGAAAAGTGTCTATTGTTCAGGGAACAACATGCAGCTGAATAGTCTGAGACAACTTTCCAGTATAAATATCTGTTACAAACTATATAGATAGACAATACGCTAGACCTGGATTTGAACAAGAAGAAATAGAGCTGGAAAGCATTTATGAAATTCCATCCAATTTCCATTGATCTCAAGTCATTTTCTCACATGTTTATCACACAAAGTTCCTTTTTTTTTTAGGTTTTTGCAAGGTAAATGGGGTTAAGTGACTTGCCCAAGGCCACACAGCTAGGTAATTATTAAGTGTCTGAGAATGGATTTGAACACAGGTACTCCTGACTCCAAGGCCAGTGCTTTATCCACTACTCCACCTAGCTGCCCCCAAAGTTCCTTTTTAAAAGTAATATTCCGGGGTGGCTAGGTGGCACAGTAGATAGAGTACCGGCCCTGGAGTCAGGAGTACCTGAGTTCAAATCCAGCCTCAGATACTTAATAATTACCTGGCTGTGTGGCCTTGGGCAAGCCACTTAACCCCAATGCCTTGCCAAAAAAAAAAAAAACACCTAAAAAAAAGTAATATTCTTCCAATCATGCTATAACATTGCAAATCATAGAACAACAATCTTTGAAGAATGAAAATTAAAGGTGATCAAAAGAGCAGTGGAAAGTTTTAAGATGTATTTATAAATAAATTACAGCATATTATCCAAGATTTTTTGTTTGTTTTCGCAAGGCAATGGGGTTAAGTGGCTTGCCCAAAGCCACACAGGTAATTATTAAATGTCTGAAGCTGGATTTGAACCCAGGTACTCCTGACACCAGGGCCGGTGCTTTATCCACTGTGCCACCTAGCCACTCCTAGCCACAGACTCTTGATAATTACCTAGCTATGTGAACATGGGCAAGTCACTTTAACCCCATTGCCTTGCAAAAACAGAACCAAAAGAAAAATTTAAGTGGGCCAAGAAGAGGTTCAAGTAATTGTCAAAAGAAGATTTACAAACTTTTAGCAACATATGAAAGACTATTTCAAAACATCGATAATGAAAATGCAATTTCAAACAAATCTGAGATTTCATACCTAACAAATTAGTAAAGATAACAAAAAAAATACTTTCTCTATCCTGGAAAACAATTTAGAATCATGATAAAAAAAAAGTGACTAAAATGTCCATACCCTTTGATCCAGAGATCCCACTGCTAATCATTTAGCCTCAGGATATCAGAGAATGGAAAAAATGCCCAGCAAGCATCCAAGTACTTATAGTAACACTTTTTGCAATAGCAAAAAATTAAAAAAAAGTTAGATGACCCTCCGTTGAAGAATGACCAAAGTGTGATATGGAAAATGGAATATTAAATATTCATTCTTAAGAAATTATGAATGTGAAGGAAACAATTTAGCATGGAAACACATAGATGAACTGATATAAAGTGAAATATATTTATGCCTTACACATAGCAGAAGTTAGGGGCATGGTTTTCCTGTAATCTAGAAAATTTTTTTGGTAAAATATTTTGGTCTTCCCTTCATACCAGAGAAGTCTGAATCTTTTTTTCTTTCATGGGGTGCTTATAGAAACTTACTGTAAAAATTATACAATAATATACATATATCTTATGTATTTCTGAATTTCTGACTTTTTTTCTGTGTCATCTGCTGGTCTTTGTGAGAAGTCTGCAGCTTCTACAAAACTCCCATTTAACTCCCACAAAAATTCCCATTTAATTTCTTATGCCAACCCATGATATATTGAAACCACAATGGGAAAAATCATGGTATAGAAGGAATAACTGTAAGTGAAACTAGAAAAATATGTACACAATGACTACAGCAATGCAAATAGGAAGAACAAAAAAAAATGCTAAAAATGAACTCCTGAGTATTGTCTAATTCTAATGACCATGTCATTGAAAAGAGATGAAAAAAATGCACCTCTACTCTTACCTTCAGAGGAATGGATATGGATATGGAACCAACATATGTTATCAGTCACAATTGATTTGTTGGTTAGTTTTGTGAAAGTCTTTTTCTTCTTTTATTTGTCTTTTGTTGTTGTTGTTGTTGTTGTTGTTTACATTAGAAAACTCAGTTATTTGATGCACTGAGGTGCCAGTGCAACACATTGGCAATTCATCTATTATCCCTCACTGTCTAGCCCACATTCTTTTGTTCTCATGTATTTTCTTGCTGATGCATTTAAATTTATTTTCATATAATGTCTTGCATGCAAGTCATCTATGATGATATGCAGTTGCCTACTCAAAAATATCTCACAATTCTCCCTTTGGATCAGCTACAACCTTGAGCCTTTAGAAATCGTGATTTTATATTAACAGGAGAATACTGACATTTAAAAGATGAGTTTTTACATTAGGGAGCAGCTTGAGATCATTAAAACAACTATGCAATTAACAAAATGCAAACCAGTTTACTCTTGTCTTCCTATTTAATTTGAACCTAGATCATTTTCCATTTGTAGTACATATTTAAGATAAATTTATTGATGAAATAATTAAGTGGACTTCTCATAGAATTGCATATCATAGCCTTGGCAATAACTATTTGGAAAAAAGCCTCTGGTCCACCACATTACCACAAGAATCTGGGAATGTCATAGATTAGTGAAATTCTTAAACCATTTGATTTTTCCTATGTGGATTGATGTCATTCTTTTTTTGTGGTCATGGATCTCATTGAGAAGGTTCTGTAATATTCTAGGACATCATGCAATCAGTATGTCATCCATAAATAAGAATAACTAGACAAACTCACTATTAAAAAAAATTTCTCCTTCTTTTAAATTCAGGAGGTCATCTGCTATGAGAGTAGACACTTTTAGCTTTGAACTACATATCTCTCCCATTTTAGTTCCTGAATGGGGTTTTGTTCCAGAGTTAGGTTCTGCCCCCCTGCTGCATTTTTTATTGTGTTGAAGGCCTTATTTAGCCTCTTCATGGGGCCCCTGAGTTCTTATGCTAAGATCTACTTCCTGAAGTTATACTCCCCACCTCCCAACTTTGAGGTTAGGAGGGCTAAATTTTTTACCTTTTTGGCATCTCAGGCAAAGTGTTAGAAAACTCATAGTTCATAAGCCTAGGCTTGTCTAGTCTGACAACTGCTGGACCCCTATTTTATTCACTATGCTGCCCTCCAGGGCTTTCTAAATCTCCACCCAGAGACTTTCTCAGGTGATTCCTCTGCTCTTACTGTCTCTAGATAGAGAGCTTTGCAAGCTGCACATGTCCCTCCTTTAATTGGGCTGGTGCTTGTTTTGTTAGAGGAACACTTCCTATTGTCAGTGAGCTTCTGGCTGATTTTTTGTAGATTTTTTTGTAGTTCTAGAATGAATGGAAGAAGTCACTGTGGTTATTTGGTGAATTTCTTGGTCATTATTCAGTATAGTGCAAACTTTAGGGTTTTATTGGAGTAAATATGTGAGAACTAGGATGTCTACCCCCTATACTGCTGCAGTCATCTTGCAAGGAAGGAAGCCTTTGATCTATTATATTTTTTAAAAGTAAGTTGTCGGGGCAGCTAGGTGGTGTAGTGGATAAAGCACCGGCCTTGGAGTCAGGAGTACCTGGGTTCAAATCCGGTCTCAGACACTTAATAATTACCTAGCTGTGTGGCCTTGGGCAAGCCACTTAACCCCATTGCCTTGCAAAAAAAAAAAACCTAAAAAAAAAACAACTAAGTTGTCTAAAACAGGGATTCATGATTTCATATACAATCTGCTTTCTTGTTCTTTATATTGAAATGTTCATTGTGTATGTATGTGCATAAGTTCAGAATTTTAAAAAATTAAATAAAAAAAAATCCCTTGACTATTTTTGTTCTAGTTTAATTCATTTGGGTTCAAGACAAGCAATATGCAGAATCTTATGCTAAGTCTAGGGGAAATAGAAAACCAAAAGTAAGACACGATCCTTACTATCATGAAACTTCCTATCTAAGGCAGTATCTGACACAAATACAAAGAATCATAATGTAAAATTACACATGACAAATGCATTAGAGCAAGGATTGTTAATCTTTTTTGGGTCAGGGAAGTCTTTGGCATTCTGGTGAAGCCTATAGACACCTACTCTGAAAATGTTTTTAAATATACAAAATAAAATGCACAAAATTGCAAAGGAAACTTGTTACACTGAAATATAGTTATAAAAATAATAAGAAAATAAATGAAGCCCCTGGTTAAGAATCATTTTTAGAAGGTTAGAAAGCAAAGTATTTTATGAGGGAAGACGCTGTAGAGGAGGTGACATCTAAGCTGGGGTTTTTTTTAGGTGTTTTTTTTGGTAAGGCAAACGGGGTTAAGTGGTTTGTCCAAGGCCACACAGCTAGGAAATTATTAAGTGTCTGAGACCGGATTTGAACCCAGGTACTCCTGACTCCAGGGCCGGTGCTTTATCCACCACCACCTAGCTAAGCTGTTTTTTAAAGAACAGGAATTAACAGGTGAAGAGAAGGGACCATGCATAAGTAGCAGAGAAATTCAGGTGGGTCAGTACAAGACAGGCTGGAGGTCAATCAAATATAATAGTTTGATTCAAGCACAATATGTACAGAGGAACAATGTGAAAAAGGTAGAGAAGGAAAGATGGATTCAGAAATATTTCAGAGGTAAAAACAACAATTTGATAACCAAATGATTATTGGAAAATGGGGAAAGGGAATGGTAAAAAATAATACCACGTTTTCAAATGTGAGACAAGTGAAGAAAAAGTATTTATTAAACCCTCATTATGTTAAAAAGGATTGTACTAAAAATTGGAAAGACAAATAGAGAAAGAAAAGCTAGTTCCTGTTCTAAAGTAGTTCATATTCTAATTGGAGGGTGCAACACACACACACACACACACACACACACACACACACACAAAAACATAAATGTCTGTAATAGATGGAAAGTCCCAGATGTCCTAAAGCTAGAGTTTGGAGGAGTCATAAAAGGATGGCTATTGGTATCCATGGTGGAAGCACTAAATGAAATAGTTTTTAAAATACCTGTCACAAGAGGACAGGGAAAGGATGAAAAACCACTGATAGAGAGAAAGATAGTTAAAAACATAGGAAGAGAACCAGGAGATTTGGTACCTTTTAATGCCAAAAAAAAGTGCAGTTCTTATACTTTTTCTCCTGTTAACCTCTGGTTACAAAGATTATATATATAAAAAATGACTTCTAGCATCTGTTAAAATGCAGTATGATCAGTTAAGTAAACTGGGGGTGGGGCAGTCATCCAAACAAATTCCCACCATTTAATTCAGGGATTTCATTTTATTTACAACATCTGCCTTTGCCCTATTTATTCCTCTACTGAACCAACATGAGATAGACAATTAAATATTGCTGTGGGGGGTGGCTAGGTGGCGCAGTGGATAGAGCACCAGCCCTGGAGTAAGGAGTATCTGACTTCAAATCCGGCCTCAGACACTTAATAATTACCTAGCTGTGTGGCCTTGGGCAAGCCACTTAACCCCATTTGCCTTGCAAAAACCTAATACATACATAAATATACATATACATATACATATATATATATAATATTGCTGTGGGATTTGAACCCACAACCTTTGGCTTTGAGTCAAACACTCTAAACTTTGTTCCAGTACAAAGTTTTTTATTTATTTTTTTTTAATTTTTTTGTAAGGCAAATGGGGTTAAGTGGCTTGCCCAAGGCCACACAGCTAGGTAATTATTAAGTGTCTGAGACCGGATTTGAACCCAGGTACTCCTGACTCCAGGGCCGGTGCTTTATCCACTACGCCACCTAGCCGCCCCCCCAGTACAAAGTTTTAAATATTTCCTCCTGCCATTTAGTCAGATCACATTTGGAGCAAGTGATTCTGAACAATCAAGAGAGAAATAAAAGATATATTTCCTGATTCGATCTCAAGATGATATTAAAGCAATGAAATCAGAAGAGGCCTGGCAGTAGGGATGGTAGGGGGGGAAAAAATCATGAGATCTGTGGAAAAACACGTGGGATCAAGTCATGCTAAGACAGCAAAATACAATATCAATACTCCAAGATTTATTATTATTATTATTAATAACTTCTGTTTATCAAAAGCATAAAATACAAAATGACTAACCACTCTATCCTGTCAGCCAGAATTACCAGAGTATATTAGTAAGTATTTCTGTACAAGATTTACTTGGAAAGGATATTGTTTCAAGCCTAGACAAATCATGCATTGTTTTGCTCATGTTCCAGTTATTTTAGGCAAGGAAGGGGAATTTCCATGCCTCCTTATATTCAACTATTTGACAGTCAGCTCTGAGTAACCATTTCCTTATAATATATCGTAGTCTCAGTCATTTTAGAGGGAAAAAATCCCTAATATTGTACATAAAAAATCCCAAGTTCAGCAAACTGTAAAAAAAACACATGAAGTCGGCTGCTAGACCTTTCAATGAAGAAGATGAAAAATGTGTGTCTTGAAAAGAGAAAAGATGGGAATGGGCCAGTGGCCAGAAAGAATAAATAACTGACTTGGGAACATGTATAGTTTTCATGCAGAAAGAGTACATTCCCTGCTTCATCACCTTAGGGGAAGGAGTTATTTTTCTCCCAAAAAGAGATGAGGACTCCAGGACCTTTGAATGGGAAATCTTCCCCTTGTTCAACATCTAACTTAACCCAGTTTGTACTTCTACTAATAATTAACATTTTACATAGTGCTTTATGTTTTGCAAAACACTTAAAATAAGTTATCTCATTTGGTCATCATAACAATCCTGTGAAGTAGGTATAACTATTATCATCCCCTTTTACAGATGAGAAAACTGAATCTGAGAGTA